>NC_142654.1:24775000-25078030 GCF_055504915.1 Nelumbo nucifera
ATGATCAGTAAACAATTTGCCTCTGCCCAGGTGTCCCTTCAAATAAGCAAGAATTCTGTCAACTGCCTCCCAATGCTGGACTCGTGGAGCATGCATGTATTGACTTACTACACTTACTACATAGGAGATGTCTGGTCTTGTCATACACAAGTATAGCACCTGACTCACAAGTCTCTGATATCTCCCAATGTCCTTTATTGGTTCACCTTCTGATGCATTGATTTTATGGTTTTGATCAATAGGGGTGTTGATTGCCTTTGTTCAAAGCTTCCCTGTCTCTTGAAGAAGATCCAAGACATACTTCATTTGTGAGATAAAAATTCCATGTTTTGATCTTGCAACTTGAATGCCTAAGAAGTATCTCAGTTCTCCAAGATCCTTAATTTCAAATTCTTTATGTAGGTTCTTTTTCAGACCATCAATCTCACTCAGATCATTCCCGGTGACAACAATATCATCCACATAAACAATTAGGACTGACACCAAAGATCCCCTTCGCTTCACAAACAAGGTGTGATCGGATTGAGTTTGAGTGTAGCTAAAAGCAATCAAGGTGGTGAGTTTCCGCTCACCTCGGAAACCTCTTCGAGGGAGGCTTGACCTCCTGAAACAGAAGATGTCGAGAAAAGAGAGAAGGGAGGGAAGGAATAAACTGGACTCAGGAAGAAGAAAATTAAGGAAGAATCATTCATTACTTTCATTATATGATGATGGCCTTATATAGCTGGCCTACAGGTGTAATATCAGAGGGAATATCCTCTGATTTCTGGATAACTAACTCTAGCAGATAACATGGGTGGATTATCTTCAGGTGGCAGAGTAACCAACTCTGAGTGTAACTAATTCTGGGGCTCTGCCGCCTGTCTCCTCTGTCTTCTTGTGAATGGCTGATAGGTGATGGCCTGCTCCACTCCCCTAGTGGGTTCTGGAGGGGGTGTTTGGGTCTCAACAGTTCCTCCCCCCTTAGCACTGACCTTGCCCTCAAGGTCTAGGTTGGGAAACCTCTCATTCAGCCTTAGATAAGGTTCCCATTTGGCCTCTTCTGGAGGCATTCCGGCCCATTCAACCTTGGCTTCTAGCACAACCTGCCCTCCTCGTCGAACCCATCGGAAATCCACAATCTTGACAGGCTCCGTGTAAATGTCCTCTTCATCTGTAAATTGGGGTAAGTTGGGTGAGATAGGGGTATGATTCCCCACAGCTTTTCTGAGAAGTGAGATGTGAAACACCGGGTGTAGCTTCGAGGTAGTAGGGAGGTCCAATCTATAAGCAACAAGGCCCACTCTCTCCAGCACCTTATAGGGCCCATAATATCTGGGAGCTAGCTTGTGCCAAGCCCGTCTCATCACTGAGACCTGGTAGTAAGGTTGGAGTTTAAAGTAGACAAAATCACCTACCTGAAACTCTAGTGGGCGGTGGTGAGAGTCATAGTAGGCCTTCATCTTTTGCTGGGCTTTAGTCAAGTTGGCCTTGAGCAGTCTAAGGATCTCATCTCTTGCCAGTAGGCGAGTCTCTACTTTTGCCATCTTAGCCGACCCAAATTCATAAGGTAATATGGGAGGAGGTTCTCTGCCATATAGAGCCTTGAAGGGTGTCATTCCTACTGCTGACTGATAAGTTGTGTTGTACCAGTATTCTGCCCATGGAAGCCAATGAGCCCACTGTTTGGGCTTCTCCCCTATGAAGCACCTTAGGTAGGCTTCTAAGCACCAATTAAGAACTTCAGTCTGTCCATCCGTCTGGGGGTGGTAACTTGTGGATGGGTGCAGTTGGGTTCCTTGCAATCGGAAGTATTCCTTCCAGAATGAACTTAGGAAGGCAGGGTCACGGTCCAAGACAATGGATCTTGGTGTCCCATGCAATTTTGCGACGTCCTGTATGAAGATGTCAGCCATTGTTGCTACGGTGTAAGGGTGAGGCAGGGCAGAAAAATGGCTATACTTGGTGAGACGGTCAACTACTACCATGATAACTTCCTTCTCTAAAGAACGGGGAAGTCTGGTGATGAAGTCCATGGAGAGGTCTTCCCATACTTGCTCTGGAATCTTGAGGGGCTGTAGGAGGCCCGTGGGAGACTGTGAGGAGTATTTCTGCTGTTGACAGGTCTGGCATTCAGATACATAGTGTAACACGTCCTTGCGCATACCTACCCAATGGTAGTGGCTGCTGAGCCTCTTTAGAGTCCTTAGCACTCCTGAATGTCCTCCCAAAGAGGAATCATGAAACAACTTCAATAGTTCAGTTTTGTGGCTGGAATTTGGAGCAATCACGAACCGGCTCTTAAAGAAGAGGTCTGGTCCCACAATTTGGTACCCTGCAACCTGGGAAGGGTTCTGCCTCAATTTTTCCCTAATGTCTTGCAGCTGCGGATCAGTCCTTGCTTCTTGCCTTATGGCTTCAAACAAGGGAAAACTGGGCTGGGAGTAGGTTAGTTGGGCCAGCCCCTCTACCCGCGATAAGGCATCAGCTACCCTGTTGGCGGGCCCAGGTTTATACTCTATTCGGTAGTCGAAGCCCATCAGTTTACTAAGCCACTTTTGTTGCTCCGGGGTGTGCACTCTTTGTTCCGCTATATACTTCAGACTTCGTTGGTCTAACTTTATGATAAATTGGCATCCCAATAGATATGTACGCCATTTTTGGACTGCCATTACCACTGCCATCATCTCCTTGACATAAGTGGATTGGTTCTGGTGGGCGGCTGATAAAGCCTTGCTGAAGTAAGCAATGGGCTGTCCCTTCTGCATCAGGACGGCCTCCACCCCTGCACCTGAGGCATCACACTCAATCTCAAAGGGCTGGGTGAACTCTGGAAGAGTAAGAACTGGAGGGCTCGAAACTGCTGTCTTCAAGTCTTCAAAGGCTCGTTGGGCCTCATCAGCCCAGCTGAAAGAATACTTCTTCAACAGGTGCGTTAGAGGGGCGACCATGAGCCCATACCCCTTAATGAAATGCCTATAATACCCGGTAAGCCCAAGGAAACCCCTGAGAACCTTTACAGTAGTGGGCTTGGGCCATTTTTGGATGGCATCTATCTTTTCTGGGTTTGCCATGACCTGCCCTGCTGCAACCACATGGCCTAAGTATTGTATCTGTTTTTGTCCAAAAGAACACTTGGTCATTTTGGCATGTAACTGATGTTCCCTTAGAGTGGGTTGGTGAGCCCAAGAAAGGCCTGAAAATATTCCCTTGCTGTAAACCAGAATGTCATCGAAGAATACTAAAACAAATTGCCTTAAGAAAGGCCTGAAAATGTCATTCATAAGGGCCTGGAAGGTGGAGGGGGCGTTTGTGAGCCCAAACGGCATAACCAAAAACTCATAATGGCCATCATGGGTTCGGAAGGTGGTCTTGTGGATGTCGGCCTGGTGAACCCGGATCTAATGATACCCGGATCGCAGGTCCAGTTTGGAGAACACCTGTGCTTCTCCTAACTCGTCCAACAGTTCATCAATGAGGGGTATCGGGAACTTGTCCTTCACTGTAATCTGATTCAGGGCCCGGTAATCTACACAAAACCGCCAACTACCATCCTTCTTTTTTACTAGGAGTACAGGGGATGAAAATGGGTTGGTGCTGGTTTGTATATGCCCTTTGTTCATTAGCTCTCTTACCGCCTTCTCAATTTCTAGCTTCTGGAAATAGGGGTATCTATATGGCCTCACATTGGCCGGTTTAGAATTTGGTAAGAGGGGTATCCGGTGGTCATGGGCCCGGGGTGGAGGTAATTGGTTTGGTTCCTTGAACACATCACCAAACTGATCGAGTATCAATCGTAGTGCCTCGTGTTGGGCTTTCGTGGGTTGGTCACAGCCTTGATTGTTTAAAGTTGGAATTGTGGGCTGCATGCCTAAGTGCATAAATAAGGGCTGTCCAGTATCCTTGGAGGCCCGTAACAAGGAAGCTACAATATCACCTTGGGGACTCGGAGGCCGCACCCCTTGTAGATGGAAAGTCTGACCATCCTGATAAAAGTCCATTATCATTTTGGCTCAATCACACAGTGCCGGCCCTAGGCCACGTAACCAATGAATTCCCAGAATAATATCAGCCCCTGAGAAATCCAATGGGTGGAGATCTACCACGAAATAGTGGGGCCTTGTATAAGGATCTTTTCCTTCTTGCACATACCATCACATGACATCTAACTTCCATTAGCCACATAGATTGAAAAGAGTGGAGTGGGTTGTATAGACATACCTAGTTGCCTTGCTAATCGGTAAGTGATGAAATTCAGGATAAAGCCACTGTCAATCAAGATCATCACAGATCGTTCCACCAACCTTCCTTCTACTCGCATGGACTGAAGAGGGTTGAGGCCCATGAGGGCGTGTAAGGAGATCTCGGCTCCAACAGGTTTTGGTTCAATTGAGATCAGTTCACAGTCTTCTACGTTTTCTTCCGGTTCTTTCTTTGTCTGAAGGAGAAACACTCGCTGGACTTTGCACTTATGGCCCGGTCCAAACTTGTCATCACAATTGTAATAGAGGCCCTTCTCGCGTCGGGCCTGCATCTCAGCCCACGAGAGGCGCTTTAAGGGCACAGTGGGCTTGGGCAAAATGGGCTTCTGAGAATCCCCAACTTGTTTCATGGGTTGTTGTTCGGCCCGCTGGGGAGCCCTCACATTCGGGTAGGATGGCTTGCTAGTCCTGCACATGCTATCAATCTTCTCTTCTTGCAAGCGAGCCATACCCACCGCCGCCATGACTATTGCTAGTCGAAGAGCTCTCACTTCCAGGTGGATGTCTTCTCTGAGACCTCCCACGAAACACCCTACCAAGGCCTTCTCTAGCCATCCATGTACCTTGGTCGCCATTCTTTCGAACTCGAGCTGGTAGTCTGCTACTGCCCCGGTCTGTTTTAGTCGAGTGAGGAGTTCGTCGTAATACACGAACACCGTCGGCCCAAAACAGATGCACAGGGCTTCCGTGAACTCCGCCCAAGTTACCTGATGATGGGTTTGTCGACACCACTGGAGCCAGAGAATAGCGTCTCCTTCTAGGTGAATGGAAGCGATGGCGACGCGCTGGTGTACAAGGGTTTCATGATACTCGAAGAATCTCTCTGCTTTTAAAATCCAAGGAACGGGATCTCCACCGGAATAGTTGGGAAAATTGATTTTAGTAACCTTTCCGGCGGGGTAACCTCCAGTTCCCTGGCTACCAGAAACAGAGGCGTTGGCCCCTGTTGGATGACTGGTCTCGCCGGATTGTTGTTAGGAGGCGAGGTTAGAGATGACCACCTTGAGATCCCTGAGTTCGTTTAGTACCTGGTGGAACCCAATCTCAAGTTGGTCGACTCTATCTTCCATGGTAGAGGATCTTGTCTGCGGCATAGTTGGTCTGCAACCTTGCTCTGATACCAACTTGGTGAGTTTCCGCTCACCTCGGAAACCTCTTTGAGGTAGGCTTGACCTCCTGAAACAGAAGATGGAGAGAAAAGAGAGAAGGGAGGGAAGGAATAAACTGGACTCAGGGAGGAGAAAATTAAGGGAAAATCATTCATTACTTTCATTATATGATGATGGCCTTATATAACTGGCCTACAGGTGTAATATCAGAGGGAATGTCCTCTGATTTCTAGATAACTAACTCTGGCAGATAACATGGGTGGAATATCTTCAGGTGGCAGAGTAACCAACTCTGAGTGTAACTAATTATGGGGCTCTGCCGCCTGTCTCCTTTGTATTCTTGTGAATGGCTGATAGGTGGTGGCCTGCTCCACTCCCCTAGTGGGTTCTGGAGAGGGTGTTTGGGTCTCAACACAAGGCCTGTGTGAATCTGTCAAACCATGCTCTGGGAGATTGTTTCAAGCCATAAAGTGACTTTTTAAGCCTGCATACCTTTCCCTTTTCAGTATCATTGTAAAAACTAGCAGGAAGATCCATATACACACACTTCTTCTTGCAGATCTCCATTTAGGAAAACATTCTTCACATCAAGTTGAAACACGGGCTAAGAGTATGAGGCAGCAAGAGAAAGAAGTATCCGAACAGAGGTCATCTTTGCAACTGGCGCAAAAGTCTCTAAGTAATCAATGCCATAAGTCTGTGTGTACCCTTTTGCAACAAGTCTTGCCTTGTACCTTTCTATACTTCCATCTGCCTTATATTTTACTGTGTAAACCCATCTGCATCCAACTGTCTCCTTGCCTTCTGGTAGATCCACAATGTCCCATGTCTGATTCTTAATCAAAGCTGCCATCTCTTCCTGCATAGTTGTCTTCCACTCAGGTTTGGAGAGAGCCTTACTAACACCCTTGGGTATAGACACTGAATCAAGACAGGAGAGAAAAGCACGGTAGGAAGGAGAAAGTCCACTGTAGGATAAGTATTGTGAAATACAATGAGCAATACACTTTCTCTTCCCTTTTTTGAGAGCAATAGGGAGATCAAGGTTATCTGTAACAGAGTTAGTAGGATCAATGGGAACTGAAGCAGTAGTGGGATCAAGAGGAATACCTGAATCCATGGCAGCCGAATCTGGAGTCTCCAAGGAATCGATAGGAAGTGATGTGAGTTCTGCTGTAGTGGAATCAACCTCCTTGTGAAGTCTCTGTCGTAAGTAATGCTGAGAAGCAGAACGCAAAGGAGGTGGCAAGGTAGATGCCACAGGGTGGTGGTCAAGCATAGGAGTAGACACAGGGACTGGAACTGGGAGAGGAATAGATTGTTGACTCACTTCCCCAAAATGCTCCCCCTGAGAAGGATTCTTTGAGAAGAAGTACGTGGATTCAAAAAAGGTGACATCCATGGTAACATACCGGCTCCCAGAAAGACACACTTCTTTGCCTTGGGATCAAGTTTCGAGCGGTGAGGACCAAGGATATGTGCAAAGCAGACACACCCAAACACCCTGAGAGGAATATGAAACATCTCCCCCTGGGGAAAAAGAAGACTGAATGGGGTGTTGAATCCAAGTATACGAGAGGGCACCCTGTTAATCAGATATACTGCTGTGAGAATTGCATCACCCCAAAACCGAACTGGAATTGTAGATGTGATCATCATGCTTCTTGCAGTCTCAACAATGTGTTTGTTCTTCCTTTCTGCAACACCATTCTGCTGTGGACTGTAGGGGCAACAACTCTTGATGGACAACACCATATTTTAACAGATATGAGGCAAGGTGTCTTTCAAAATACTCCCTGGCATTGTTAGATCTGAACACCTTTGTTCTTGTTCCAAACTGTGTTAGTACCATCTGATGAAATTGCCTCACCAAGGATGGTACCTCATCGCAGGATCTCATAAGGTAAATCCAAGAGTATCGTGAGAAATCATCCACAAATAAGAGAAAATAGTGATAGCCTCCCATAGAAGGAACATGGTAAGGGCCCCACACATCCGAATGAATAACATCAAAAGAAGAAGAACATCTTTTATTACTAGGTTTAAATGAATGTCTACAATGCTTTCCAAGTTGAAAACCTTCACACTCTAGACTTGACAAACTAACAGATTCAAAAAGTTTTGGAAACAAAAAACTCAAAGAAGAAAACGATAAATGACCCAAACGATTATGCCAAAGCATAATTTGACTCACGGACCCTGACTCACTATCCCTGCTGACATGATGACTCTGATGAGAAGGAAGTACATCCAAGAGGTAGATTCCATTCACTTCACGACCACTCCTAATCGTCCTCTTTGAATCCAAATCCTGCAAAATACAACGACCAGGAGAAAAATTTACTGAGCAGTTCAGGTCTTAGTCAAACTACTAACATATAACAAATTAGTGCTCAATCTGGGAACATGAAGGACAAAGGGTAGAGAAATAGAATCACTAATCTTGACAGATCCCTTCCCAGCAATAGGAACATGGGATCCATCAGCTGTGGAGACCCTATCTCTGCCAGAACAGAGCTAGTAAGTTGAAAAAATAGTAGAGCTCTAGGTCATGTGCTCTAAGGCTCCAGAATCTATAATCCAAGGAGGCCCTTCCTTACCTGAAGTGGAAACATAATTTGCAGTGACGTGTTAACTACCTGTGTGAGCAAAGGAAGTAGAGTGGACTCCACCAGTGCCACCTGTACCTTGTTGTCCGCTTGCGGCTGAACTGGAATTGGCTGTATCCCGCTGGTTCAGAAGTAGCCCATACCTCTCAAGTTCGGCCCTTACTGCAGCAGCTGCAACAAACTCCAGAGCAGCTGTAGTAGGAGGGGCCGGAATGTCACCAGTAACTGCCATGTGCGCATTTCCCTTCATATTTTTCAATTTAGTCGGCACAAGATGTGGGTGAAGCTTCCAGCAAGTATCTCTTGTATGTTTAGGCTTCTTACAGTAGTCACAAATCATATCTCTTTTATCTTCCTTCTTGATGTCACTGTCACTTTGTTTAGGTTTCACAACACTTACCATGGCAGACTGATCAGAAATATCTCTTGTATGTTTAGGCTTCTTACAGTAGTCACAAATCAGATCTCTTTTATCTTCCTTCTTGATGTCACTGCCACTTTGTTTAGGTTTCACAGCACTTACCATGGCAGACTGATCAGAAATAAGGTTTTTCATCATCACATCTCTCCTGCACTCTTCCCCTGACACAAAGGCATATGCTTGGGAGAGAGTAACACTGTCCCTGGAAAGAAGGTGTTGTCATGCAATATCATACTCAGGATTAAGGCCAGCAAGGAATTCAAACACCCTATACTTCTCTAGATGTTTCTGATAGGTAGTTGCACCCTTAGTGGTTTCCCAAGCAAATATCTCTAAATGGTCAATCTCCTACCATAGGGTTTTAAGGACTGAAAAATAGGCTGCAACAGATCTATCACCTTGCCTTGTAGCAATAATCTGATTTCTCAATTGATAAGCCCTAGCAACATTCTCCCTCTGTGAATAGGTTTCTGCAACTCCATCCCATATTTCCTTAGTTGTATTTGCCCATAAAAAAATTTTACTTATATGTGGCAACATGGAATTACACAACCAAGTCATCACCATATAATTCTCCTATACCCACCGGGAGTTGCTAGTTTCGGGTTTCACCTCTTCACCAGTGATATACCCTAATTTCCCAAGAGCACCAATGGCCATCTTTGCAGATTGTGACCATTCTAAGTAATTTGCACCATCCAACCTAATTGTAGTAATGGTTTCAGCCCCGAAAGAGTCTTGTAGAGAACACTGATGTGGGCCCCATTGCAGTGGTCCCCACTGTGTTCGTAGGACAGCATGTGTAGTTATTTGTTTCAGTTATAGTAGTGTCAGTTTGAGTCAGTTTGTTAATTCAGTTGTTATTTATTTCAGCTTTATTTACTTTATTTATTAAGTACTAAGGGCAGATGTGTCCTTTCCATTTTGTACTAAACATAACCTATAAATAATAAGAAAGTGGCGGCGGCAGATCGGTTAGAATCTGTTCCTCCTTTCAACCACTTGTGTTCTCCTGTTCCTCTTCTATTCTCTCTTCTTTCTCTCACTTTTCTTCTATTTTGTAAACCTAAAACCTATTAGGATTCAAGACTGATTACAGTCTTGATCTTCTACTTGGTATCAGAGCCTATCTAGGGCTTCTCATGTGTGTCTAGTCCAGCCGACACATGAGAACTAGCTAGGGCTGGAAGCTTTGAAGAAGTATTCGGTGGCTGAATCTTGGAGATTACTAGAAGAGGTTCGCAGCAGTTGAAGACTTTCCGTGGCTTGTAGAGAGTTGGTAATCAGGAAGAAGCAGCGAAGGTTAGGGTTCAGGTAACCCTAGAAGACAGTAAACCGAAAGTACATAAGTAAGTTTTTTTTATTGAGTTTCAGAGACTGCAATCAGTCGAGATAGGTTAAACCTGTCTAGGAGGGGCCGAACTGTGTTCCAGTTTGTTTCTAGGGTTTGACTTGCCGAACTGTGTTTAAGTTCGTTTCTAGGGTTTGACTGTTGGGCCGAACCCCCCCTCTCAGAGGTGATTAGTTTTTAGGGTTTCATATTGCCCTACGATAAGTCCCACTTGTGCGGACTGTTTGAAGAGTGCAATTGCGCACTTATTTCAGACCTACAGTTGAAACCCTAATTTTGCTCTCGCAGTAGTGGGCCCCACAGTAGTGATTTCAGAAAATAGCATCTCAGATTGACAGGCTGCTTGGTACTGTGCATGCCGATTGATTTCATATCAGATTTGAGTTGATTTCTTGCATATACTGTGATAGGCGATTGTTTTCAGATCAGATTTCGGATCAGATCAGATTTCAGATCAGTTTTGTGTTAGTTTCATATCAGATTTCAGACCTGCTTGTTTTACTCTGTTTCCTGGTACAGCAGTAGTGGCTCTAACAGTTTGTAGCCACTGATTCTTGATCAAAGATGGAGTTTAAGGGTCAGGGAGAAAGTAGTTTTGGAAACAACAGTTTTGGTGGTGTATCTGAAACCGGGTTTCAGATTACAATTATGAGATTTGATGGGTCAAATTACTTGGAGTGGGCTCAATCAGCCATGATGGCTATTGGAGGAAGGGGAAAACTGGGTTACCTCTTGGGAGATGTGAAAGAACCTTCCAAGGAGGACCCAACATACACCAAGTGGGTTCAAGAGAACTATTTGGTTATGGCATGGTTGTGTAATTCTATGCAGCCACATATTAGTTGAAATTTCTTGTGGGCAAAGACAGCCAAAGAGATATGGGATGTTGTGAAAGAAACCTATTCCCAACCCCTTAATGTTGCCAGAGCCTATGAACTGAAGTGTGAGGCGAACAGCCTTAAACAATGAGAGAAGCCAATTTCTGTCTACTTCTCTACCTTGAAATCCTTGTGGCATGAGATTGACCATCTAGAGACCCTTGAGTGGGAGAGTCCCAAAGATGCACAGACTCACAGAAAGCAAGTCGAGACGAATAGGGTATTTGAGTTTCTGGCTGGTTTGAATTCAGATTATGACATTGTGCGACAACAGATATTGACAAGAGATAGTGTGACCCTTTCTCAAGCATACTCTCTGGTGCATAGTGAAGAGACTAGGGGGAAAGTCATGATGCAGCCTCAGCCCTCTTTCCTGGCCTTGACAGCTATTAAACCTAAGCCAGGGGGTGACTCAGAAAGGGACCGGAAGAAGGAAGATAAACGGGATCTGGTATGTGAACATTGCAAGAAACCTAAGCACACAAAAGATACTTGTTGGAAGCTACATCCTCACTTGGTCCCAGCAAAACTAAGAAATAAGAAGGGTAATGCTCATGTGGCCGTGAACACTGATTCAGCATCCTCATCAGGCACATCCCTAGAGACTTTAGCTGCTGTTCGGGCTGCCCTCGTACAGTTGGAAAAGGAAGTTGGGAGTTCAGCTCAACCATCTCAGTCACCATCAGCTCCTGCCACATCTGCATTTGCACATTCAGGTACTTGAGCCTCAGCTTACCATGCTTCAGCTCCAAGTAATACTGACCATTGCTGGGTAATAGATTCAAGTGCATCTGACCATATGACTAGCTTGCCATCTTTGTTCACTTCTTATCACTTGTCCTCTGGCCGAGATAGAGTGTCCATTGCTGATGGCTCTCTTGTTCCCATTTCAGGCAAGGGGGACATCAAGCTGTTGGATACTATCTCTTTATCTTCTGTCTTGCATGTTCCTAAACTTGATACTAACCTGCTTTCAGTTAGTAGTATTACCAAACACATGAACTGTTCAGTAACCTTTTTCCCTGACCGATGTGTTTTTCAAGATTTGGAGATGAGGAAGGTGATTGGGACTGGCCGTGAGACGAATGGGATCTATCTGCTTGGAGAGAGTTCTCGTTGGGAGGAGTTAGTGGATAAGAAGTCTTTTGTTTCCCAGTCTGTGAATTCGGTTATGCTTTGGCATAACCGATTAGGTCATTTGTCTTTTAAGTCTTTGAAAAGTCTGTTTCCTGCTTTATTTGAGTCTGTTGAGTTATCAAAGTTGAGGTGTGAGAGTTGTGAGTTTGCCAAACATTGTAGAACCTCTTATTCTTTAAGTAATAAAAGGAGTAATTCCTCTTTTGATATTGTGCTTACTGATGTTTGGGGGCCATATCATATCTCTTCGATGGGTGGGTACAGATATTTTCTACTGTTTGTTGATGACCATACCCAGTTTTCTTGGGTCTATCTTATGTGCTCTCGGGATGAGGTTCCTGCTCTGACCCAAAACTTCCATCATATGGTTTTCACTCAGTTTGGGACCAAAATCAAAGTCCTTAGATCTGATAATGCAAAGGAATACTTTGCTCAGTCATTGACCTCCTACCTTCTTAGCCATGGAGTTATTCACCAGAGCACTTGCCCTTATACACCACAGCAGAACGGCGTTACTCAAAGGAAGAATAGGCATATCTTGGAGGTGGCTAAAAGCATTATGTTTACCTCCAATGTACCTATTCGCTTCTGGGGTGATGCTATCCTCACGGCAGTTTATCTCATTAATCGAGTTCCTTCCCGGGTTCTTGATATGAGAACCCCCTTTTCCCTTCTATACCTAGACGAGGAGTTGTTCATTGTTCCCCTTAAAACCTTTGGTTGTACCTGTTTTGTTCAGCTTCTCGGGCCTCATCATTCCAAGTTTGAACCTAAGGCCTCCAAATGCATTTTCCTTGGTTATGCACAAACTCAAAAGGGTTATTGCTGCTATGATCCGGTTTCAGGGAAACGGTTTGTCTCCATGGATGTCACCTTCTTTGAGGAGACACCCTATTATCCTAGGGTTTTTCATCAGGGGGAGAGCAGTGAGAGTGGAAGTGGGGCCGTTTTGAGTTTCTTTCCTCAGGGGGAGAGCAGTGAGAGTGGAAGTGGGGCTGGTAGAGGTGGGGCTGTTTTGAGTGGGGCTGTTCCTTTACCTATTCCACTGGATGATGAAGGTTGTAGTGGTGAGGGTGGTCAAAGGGAGCCGGAGTTGAGAGTCTATCACAGGCGATGCAGGCAGGTTGATCCCAGTCATCGGCAATCCCGACCAGCTCCAGTTCCTTCTGCGGCTCCAGATCCAGAGCCTACTGAGATACCCCTCACTGTTGCCACTTCCTCTCTTGTGGATGACCTTGATCTCCCTATTGCCATTCGCAAAGGGAAACGACATTGCACCACTTCTACAGCTCACAGCATCTCACAGTTCTTATCCTATGATCGTCTGTCTCCATCTTACCGGTCCTATCTTACTTCCATTGCCGATGTCCCTATTCCAAGAACAGTGCAAGAAGCCTTATCAGTTCTAGAATGGAAAGATGCAATGCAAGTTGAAATGGATGCCCTGTTGAAGAATAATACTTGGGCACTAGTTGACCCACCAAAAGGAAAGAAACCGGTGGGATGCAGATGGGTGTTCACTATGAAGCATAATGCTGATGGCTCTATTGAAAGGTACAAAGCCCGGCTGGTTGCAAAGGGGTTCACTCAGACTTATGGTATAGACTACTTGGAGACCTTTGCCCCAGTAGCCAAGATGACCACCATCCGAGTTCTGTTATCCCTTGCAGCAAATCATTCTTGGCCCTTGTTTCAGATGGATGTTAAAAATGTCTTTCTGAATGGAGATTTACAGGAAGAGGTTTACATGCAGTTGCCTCCTGGATTCTATGATACTGAGACTGGTAAGAAGGTTTGCCGACTAAACAAGGCATTGTATGGTTTGAAGCAGTCACCTAGAGCCTGGTTTGATAGGTTCAAATTAGCCCTTGGTAAGTTTGGTTATGTACAGGCTCAGTCAGATCATACACTATTCATCAAGAGGGTGGAGTCCTCTCTGACACTACTTGCAGTATATGTTGATGATATTGTGGTGACAGGAAATGACAATCATGAGATTGAGTCCCTCAAACAGCTCCTTCATCAAGAGTTTGAGGTGAAAGATCTTGGTGCACTACGGTACTTTTTGGGTATTGAGGTTGCTAGATCAAAGCAGGGGATTTTTATCTCTCAGAGAAAATATGTTCTAGATCTGTTGGCGGAAACTGGAAAGTTGGGGGTTAAGCCAGCTGATACACCCATCGAACAAAATCACAAGATTAGTGAAGAGGGCGGGGAGCCTCTTGAAAACAAAGTTATGTTCCAACGGTTGGTTGGAAAGCTCCTATATCTCTGCCTCACTCGGCCGGATATCAGCTATGTAGTTAGTGTTGTTAGCCAGTACATGCACTCCCCTAGAACTTCTCATCTTCTTGCGGCAAAGAGAATATTAGCATACTTGAAGAGATGCCCGGGTAGAGGTATACTGCTCAAGAACAATAATCACATGAGGGTGGAAGTCTATACAGATTCCGATTGGGTTGGGAGTGTTGATGACAGAAGGTCTACCTCTGGATATTGTGCCCTTGTGGGAGGTAACCTTGTCTCTTGGAGGAGTAAGAAGTAGAGTGTTGTTTCCCGCTCCAGTGCTGAAGCGGAATATAGGTCAATGGCTAATGGAGTGGCTGAAATCTTATGGCTGAGGTCACTACTTGAGTTGGGTATTGACTATGAAAAGCCCTTAATGTTGTATTGTGATAATCAGGCAGCTATTAATATAGCCCACAACCCAGTGCAGCATGACAGAACTAAACACATCGAAGTTGATCGACATTTTGTGCGAGAAAGGGTCACATCACAAGAAGTGTCTTCCGTACATCACATCTAATATACAGCTCGTGGATATCCTCACCAAGGCTGTACCAAGGAAGAAGTTAGAGACAGACCTATCCAAATTGGGAATGATAGATATCTACTCCCAATTTGATGGGGAGTGTAGAGAACACTGATGTGGGCCCCACTGCAGTGGTCCCCACTGTGTTCGTAGGACAGCATGTGTAGTTATTTGTTTCAGTTATAGTAGTGTCAGTTTGAGTCAGTTTGTTAATTCAGTTGTTATTTATTTTAGCTTTATTTACTTTATTTATTATGTAAGTATTAAGGGCAGATGTGTCCTTTCCATTGTGTACTAAACATAACCTATAAATAATAAGAAAGTGGCGGCGGCAGATCGGTTAGAATTTGTTCCTCCTTTCAACCACTTGTGTTCTTCTGTTCCTCTTCTATTCTCTCTTCTTTCTCTCACTTTTCTTCTATTTTGTAAACCTAAAACCTATTAGGATTCAAGACTGATTACAGTCTTGATCTTCTACTAGTCTCCAGCACCTCCTCCCACTGGTCTCATTTCACTCCCGGGCTTATTTTCAACTCCGTGGCCCTCCATGCTTCTCAAAAAATGTAAAGAGAATAACTGAAATTTGCAATAAGATCAAACAAAACACCGTTTGGAACCAACAACACCTTTCTGGTGTCCTAGACTTTCTTTCTACAAAAGATTCTTTTTCAGTGGAACGGGAGAAGAGAGAGAAGAGGCAGCCGCCCTCTCTAAAAGCCTCCAAATCAGGTAGGACTTGAATCGCCCTTTACAAAAAACTCCAAGGAACCCTAAAAAATTAGGGCACCACTTCCTAGGTCAAAATTGAAGAGTCCAACAGAAACAAGACTCTTCCCCTTTCTCCAGATTTTCTTGATTTTGATGAGAAACCCTAGACCAGCTACAGGGCACACAGATCCACCAAAAAAATCCAAAAACTGGGCTTACCTGAGAGCTTCGATCAGCCTCTTAAATCACCATGCAGTCGACCGATCTAGGGCTGCATGAGAGAACAACTTCAAGGAACCTTCGGCCTACTCTGATACCAAGTAGAGATCATAATTGCAAATTTAGTCGAGTTTCTTGTGAAGGAAAGGGGGGGGGGGGGGGAAGATGAAGATTTCAGCAGTAGAGAAGAAAGGAGAAGAATAAGAGAGTAGGAAGTCAACCAGGATTGTTAAATCAACCCTAGCCGCCCCCCTCTCATTATATTTATACTTAAAAAGATGAGATATTACAAGGATGCCCTTAGTAGGGCAGCTACTAAAAGCTGAACAGTCTCAACTTAAAAAAACAAAAACTAATGGGCCTAAAGCCCAACAACTTCCTAACTAAATAAAAACAAACCGGACCAACTCAACAACAAACATGTACAATTTGGTATTTTTAGAGTTCTATTCATTGCCCTTATAGATGCATCAGAAAATTAAAGAAATAATATCTGTTTGATGAAAATGTAGTCTAATAAGTTATACCCTCTACACCAAAATTCTAAAAATGTAATTTTGACATCAATTTGGAAATTGAAACAAAATAAATGAACTATTCAAATAATTCTCAGGACTTCATGGAATGATGGAAATACTAGAAATTTTGAATAGGCCTTGGTTGAAATTTTGAAACAATGAAATTCTCGACACTGCTCAAAATCTAAACAAAATCTTGACATTCTCAAAATTTCATCCAACACTTGAGCGTTTTTCATACACAGAAATATTTGTGTATTTGTAGTTTATTTTCTTCAACTTTCTCATCCTTTTTTTATTATTTTTTGTTGTTCTTTTTCTTTGGTCCCTTTGCCACATCATTTTTCTATCCCCTATCAAATACATTAACTGAAACTTCACATGGACTCTGCTATTTATGGATTTGCAGACTTTGCTAGAGAAGTTGAAGGCATTGTACTTAAACTTGGAAGGACTTCCCCCAGATCGAATAGTTCCAACTGTTGGCCTCAACATAGGTCGTATTGAAGCATCAAATACAAAACTTGTCTTCTGGGACTTGGGAGGTCAAGTATGTGAAATTATTCCTTATCCAACCATCACATATTTGTCACATCCCAGCATTATTTCTAGGTTGTGTTGTTTCTTGTATCATAGTGGTAATATCTATTATGGTAGTCCAACAAGACTCTGTTCAAATTTTTAGCAACTCTCCACCATTATTCCTGTTTGAAAATATTAGTGTTGCATTTAACTTAATGAATGTGGTTTGACCGCTTGAGAGATGAAATTAGAATTAAGAGCAAATTTTTTAATTTGTCATGTGATCCTGTTTTCTTTGATCAATGTCATGTGATCCTGTTGAATGACAATAATGATGGAACTGATGAAATTATGAATCCTTTGTGGTCATTATTATGTTTTTACTCCACTTTTCTTTTCTTGTTCATATATTAATATCTGTGCAAGCATGCTTTTCCTCATGTTTGCACACTTATATTTCTCACAATTAATAAAAAAGGTTGATCACTGACTTATAACTGACCAAATGAATAATGTATGACATATAGGTTTTCTTATGAGTTTAAGAAATAATCACTTTTCCCAATATAATATGGAACTTTTCCATTTCTTGGGTAATGAAACAGAACCTATATGTAAGAATCCTGCTATATTACTAAATATTTCAGCCGAATTATACTTGTTGAATTATGTATTGATGACTTGATGTGTAATGGAACATCAACAAAACAACAACATTTCAAATTTTCTACACCCAAAACATGTAGCCTATTCTTTTTCGTTGTCAATTCTTTGAGCCCATTTTCCTCTTATTTTTATGGTTATTGCTTGACTCTGACTATTTTCTTTTATGGCAAATTTCTTAAAGTACCCCGAAGTTTTAGGAAATTGATTAACTCCACCCCTACTGTTTACATATTGACTAAAGTAACCCTAAGTTTTCTGACAATTGACTAAATACTCCCCTGCCATTAGTGTCTGTTAATTTGGTCGATTTTGCACTCCACTATTCTTTTTTCAAACTATAATTCAACAAACTCCAAAAGAAATTTCAGCTTGGCATCAGTGAGGTTTATCATTTCCCTTTTATTTGAACTCAACTGTGTTAATTTTCCCTGATTGGCTTCCCAAATAAAAAAAAAAAAAAACAAACTTTACTCGGAGCAGCAGTGTATCTTCATTTGGAAAAGTTGGGCATGCATTTCTGAGCTTAGAACCTTATAAAAAGAGCTTGCCAAGAACTTGCCTGAAGCCTTAACTGTCTAGCTTCTATGGTCCAAATGATGTGGAGAGAGATAAACCTCTCTAAGGGAAGAGAGGAGTCTCAAAATGTCTTGGGCTCCGGTCACATGTAGGGGTTTATGTCAATGAAGATTCCAAGAAAGGAAGGGGGCGGGGGGGGGGCAGAATGAGGAATAAGAATAGAAGCAGTGGCATATCAAAAAGTCTAAAAAGACAGGGGAAGGACATGGATAGGGGCCTGTTGGGCCACCAAAGATCAATCAATAACCTAATACGGTGTCTATTGCCTATCTACAGTGTATAATAAAAAGAGGGTGTATGGTTGAAATACCTTTCAAAGGGACTGGGAGCGCACTCTGTTAGTGTGGAGGCTATAAACCCAACCGTTAGCAAACTGTCCCTACCTGCTTTTCATGACTCTAGCCCATGGCTGCCTTCAAAGAGGATACCGCCTGAACCATGTCACTCTGCCCTCTCCCAGTCTCCCCTCTCACTGATTTTGCCTGGCTGGGGGCACAGTTGAAAATAAGGTTAGTAGTTTCAGGTCAAGGATAATATCTTAATGTTATGCCAGTTCAAGCCCGATAGTGAGGTCATCTGAGGCAATATGGCAACTAAGGCAGTCTCCCCAGATGCATCTCACCACATGAATGCCTCCAAAACCAGCATAAAACTAAAAAGAAATTGAAGAGATGATCATCAGGGGTATGTGGCAGTAGGTTTGGTGCTTGCATTTCTGTTAACGACAAGTTTATTCAAATGTTTCATTTTGAAAGTTTAAAGAAGAATGATAGGTAAAATAGTCTTTTCCATTAACAGACACTAACGGCAAGGAGGATTTAGTCAATTGTCAGAAAACTTAAGGGTACTTTAAGAGTTTAAGACAATACGTAAACAGTAGGGGTAGAGTTAGCCAATTTCCTAAAACATAGGGGTACTTTAAGAAATTTGACATTTCTCTTAACATCTTAAATTTATGCATAATAATTATTGTGGCCTAATTTCAATTTTTACATTCTCTTAGCTTAAAAATCATATTAGCATTTGATATCTAGTTTTTCATACTAACTCAAAAAATAGTATAATCAGTAACATGTTACACCCCAAAATCATAATGGTCTCATTTGTCTATTTATATTGTGTTTCACCAGTTTACAGTGCACTCTGATGCCAATTCTCAGTTTCAAATCTTGAGCTCATTTTTCGTTTGAGTTTTTTGGGTTTTGTTTTTGAAAAAGGTAAAGTATTATATTGAACAAGAAAAGGATAGATAAATTGAAACATAATAGGATAAGAAGATAAATAACAATATAACATATTAGTTGTTACACCAATTCAAGTCATATAGGTTTTGTTGGTCTACATCCCTTGTGTTTCACTAGTTTATAGTGATATGGCCGCTTAAAGAATGCATTGATGTTTTCTTTTACTGTTTTGTATAACATGTAACTTTCAATACATTGTTTCCAAAATTCTAGCCATGTTACCTATTTTTTGGTGAAGGATATTCCCACCAATATGGGATTTTTCAATTTTCTTCACCCAAATTCTAGCCATGTTACCTATCTTTTGTGCCCAAGGATCCACAGGTCAAGCAGGAATTGGAGGAGTAATCCGTGGGTGTGGGGGGAGCATCTTTTGGGCTTTCAGTGGACCGATTGGGAGAGCAGATGCTACCAAGGCAGAGATCTTACCTGCCCTCACAGGTCTCCGTTACGTCAAACTCTTTATCCATCGAAGGTGATTCAGCTAATACGATAAACTGGTTAAGGCAGAAGACTGGAGGACCTTGGAGGCTTGCTCATCTGCTAACTGAAGCTAGAGATATTCTGAATTCTCTGAATGTGAAGTTGGTTTGGATTCCAAGGGAACTAAATACAGTAGCTGACAGCTTAGCCAAATCTGGAGCCCATAGAAATATTATGTTTTCTGATGTTTCTCTGCCTGTGTAATTCTGTTTCTGCCACCCAAGGCCTTGTACTTTGTTAATTTTTCTCAGTTAACTCTTAATAAAATCTCAGTTAACCTTTCTCAGAAGTGTTATCAAATTATTTTTCCTTAATGTGTCAACCAGTCAACCTTAACTGATGGCAATAGCTGTTTGTGCGCCCCCAAAAAAAAGTTTAGGTCCTTATCCAGTCCACCCTTCCCAAGACCTTGGATATCTGGGATCATCATTGGATAATGGCCCTCGAGCTGTAAAGGTGGGTGACTTTGGTTTACCTATATTGGGGATGTTTGGCATCTTTAATTACCTCTCATCTTTACTATAATCATTAAAGTACTGTTACCAACAAATAAAATCATCGGGTAGTGGCCCTTGACCTTAACTAAGTTCTACCGCATGATTGGAGAGTTATCCTGTTTCAGGTTGCATAGTTCAAAATACAATTCTACCGCATGAGCTATAAAATGATGCTGACTGAACTAAGTCGTCCTCATCATCTTATATCTTATCCAACTATATGGGATTAGCTACATGAATCCTGTTTCTCCATTCCATCATGTTTAATGCCATATCCATTGTTAATTTATGAACACGTTTAAATAATTTCTTACAACTTTGACCCAAGTCCTTTTTGGTCTGCCCATACCCCTAGCCATTCCATTCTGTTTAATGCTCATTGAACTAATAAGCCATAAAAATGGTGATTAACATACAAGTAACTAAGCTTGATCTTTTTTTATGTCATTTGATTTGATCTTTAGCTGAAACAAAGGAGAAAGCTATCTGTGAAAAGGTAAGATGAAACTCAGATCTTCATGACAAAACTAGGTTATCTATCATGGGCTTAAATGTGCCCATTTGTTTTATGGCATGGGTCTTTTGTTCAATATTGTGTCTAATTTGGGAGTGCATTGGCAACTCTTTTGTGTCAACAACAGTTCTTTCACTGTGCAATTAGTTTTCTGCAAGATTAAGCTGTTTTCTAATAAGCATCTAAGAATTTCAGAGCACCTTAACCTTCACTGGAATTGGTTGACACCTGATTTAATTAACTATTGCTGTGTGGGATTTTTTATGTTATGTTGTGGTGTACGCATTTTATAGGCTGGCCTTCGAACAATTTGGGAGAAATATTATGAAGAGGCACATGCTGTAATTTATGTTATTGATGCTGCTTGCCCTACACGTTTTGAAGATTCAAAATCTGCATTAGGTTAGTGACTTTCATGTACCTAATTTCATGGGAGATTCCCTATAAAGTGAAGCATTTCTTTTTTTCTTGAAGAAACCCTATGGTTGCACTAATTCCTCTTTTCTCTCTTTTTTTTGGCAATTCACTAATGCCTCTAATTTTACCAGAAAAGCTACTAAGGCATGAAGATTTACAAGGGGCACCTCTTTTGATACTAGCAAATAAGCAGGTGAGATCTCCTTATTGCATAGCAAAGGAATGCAACAAAATTCACATTTTACTAGCAAGCAGATACTACCGGAGATTGATATCATAACTTTAGGCATTTTACAGAATAGAATGCATGGTGTTTATTTATTTATTAATTTTTTGGTCTATAGCAAATCATCAACCTTGATTGCATGACAAAATGATTTGCCTAAAAATATATTGATAGTTTCCTCTTTATATCTTTTATACCTGTTCTTGTTGTTACTGTTTACCATCTTTCAAAAAAAAAAAATGCTGTTATTGTTGTTGGAGCTTCGCTGAATTATCTTTTGATGGCAGGATCTTGCTGGTGCTGTGTCAGCAGCAGAACTTGCAAGGTATTTGGATCTCAAGGAGTTGGATGAAAGACCTTACATGTTTGAAGCTGTTTCTGCACATGATGGGTGAGTTAAAAGCATATATAACACCTTGGCTTACCATAGTGCTCCCTAGAGCAGAGTCCCAAGACGCTACTTTTAGTTTTGAAAGTGAACTTCTCTTTTCAATAAATAAATTTGAAGAGTTCGAAGTGGTTTCAACTTGGTTTTCCTTGTACCTGCAATAAAACCATTTTCTACTTTGCTTAAAAATGAAAATATTCTCTTGGTTGCAGGAGGGGGATAAAGGAAGGCGTAGACTGGCTAATTGAAGTCATGGAGAGAAGTAAGAGAACAGAAATGTTAGGAGTTCGTGCAGATGTTACTGGGCCGGTTTCTGCTTAGGATTGGGTAAAAACCAAAGCCTCATAGATCTATTCAAGCGTGATTGCTCTGTTTCTGCTTAGGATTGGGTAAACCAAAGCTTCGTAGATCTATACAAGCGTGATTGCTCTGTTTCTGCTTAGGATTGGATAAACCAAAGCCTCATAGATCTATACAAGCGTGATTGCTCTGTTTCTGCTTGGTAATTGGGACTGGTTAAATCAAATAGGTTTAGCCTCCTCCAATCCACTAAAATTGAAACTTTTCTGCCGCCCAGAAATTCTGGATATATTGTGACCATAGAATTTTCATTTATGTTATGTATATCAAAATACAGATTTAATTTTCAAAATAGCTATTTAAATGTCTCCATTCAGTTAAACCATAAATTGGCATCAAAGTCTGGGTGTACTTTGGAAGCGTTATTTTTTGGATTTTGAGATGGGGGAAAGTTGGTCAATGGGATTTTGATTCCCGTTGACCAATAAACCTATGTTCTTTTATGAGATTATGTGGGGATCAGGGAAAATTTATTTTAAGTGATACGCATTTCTTAGGTGGGTAAGTAACTTTCCTATCTAGGAGAAAAGTTGTCAACACTTGAATGGAACAAAAATGTCCCTTTTAATAATGGACTTTCATGGCTAAAATGGCCATTGCCTTATTTACATGTGAAATAAAGGAATATGGGTAAATGCATTTACCCAGGTAAGAAACTTACCTAAAAGCAACTTGATCAAATTTGCAGCTTGGGAAAGAAATGTAACAATTTGATTGGATAAACACGGTTGCGGGCTTTTTAAGGTATGCGTGCAACAGTTGTATGCTAATTGATATTGATCAACCCAAAAAGTTTCAGGTAAATACAGCAATGATATAAAACAGAAGCCAGCCTACATAGCGACTCTCCCCTGTAGCAGATGAAAATGCTTAAACAGAGGGTATTTGTACAAAAAACAACGGAAAAGATTTGGCACCTTTTCCAATACAGCGCATGTTGTGTACTTCATAAGACAGGACTCAGAAGTATTTTGGTCCTTGAGGCTTGAGTTTCCTCCATACAGAGATTTTATCCAAGTGGAGCTTTCTTGTAGTAACTTCCTCCTTTAAGTTCCCTTGCTAAGCAAATAAGTAATGCATATTATATTACACAGATTTCATTGTATTGTATAGCATGTGCTGAAATATGAGAATCGACCTTGTGATGATCAGAAAAGGCAATATGAGGTGTTGTGATTTATGAAGCAGATTGAGAAGTAAATGTTTCTGTTATAGTTATTATATGAAGTGGCCTAAGAAATAAATATATCTATTGGTAGGGGTGTAAATGGATTGGAATGGAATCAAATCAGGATATATCCGAATCTGATTTGACATTGTTCATGGCAGATCCGATATGATCTGAATATCCGGTCGGATTTGATAGGTAAGGATTTGAATTTGAATCCAATTGGGAAATTGGATTTTTGGATATGATCCGATTCGATTTGTTTTTTTAATTAATAAATTATTAAAAGAAAAATAAAATAATCAATTTAAGTAAAGAAAAACAAAAAATACAAGTATTTTTAAATTATTTTCATCATATAATAGTATATTTATAAATGAACAATATATATATATATATATATATATACGTATTATATATATTTATATAAATAAATATATAACATATATCGGATCGGATCTTCTCGAATCGGATAGGGGGTTATCCAAATTCGACCAGATAAGATTGAATCAGATCAAGATCCGATCCATTTGCACCCCTATCCATTGGAAGATAGAATTAGAACCAAAGGTCTACATTAATTTCATTGTCATCTCACTCAAGGTATTCTTTTTTGGCAAGACATAAAAGATTCTTTCATTCATCTATTGGTTCAACAAGTAAATAAATGTGTCTATCATATGATATAAGCTAAATTATGAGCTAGTATATTTAGGCCTCTATTGATATGCTAGATATTAACAACATAACAGGAGTCCCAAAGCTCCCATAGTTGGTCCATACATATTTGCCAATACCTAGTTTATCCAATGTACGGTCCTTGATTGTTCTGATTAGAGCTTCTGCATCTGAAAATATGAACACCTTTGAGACCCCACCGCCAGCGCCCACGCCGTCTTGAGCTCTCTGTCCATCGCCAGCGCCCACGCCGTCTTCTCCGCTACCGTCTTCGATAGCGCGTGCCACAGCTGATCACACAGTCAATTGGATACAGGATGAGCCCGATTTTATTTCGGGTTGGGTTGTCCCTAACCCAACCTGAAAATGTTGGGTCGGGTTGATGTTCGGGTTAGGGTTAGGTTTGAAATTCATGAGCCCGATTTTATTTCGGGTTGGGTTAGGGTTGACCCTTTAAGCAACCCGACTCCATAATATATGTCATATATAAATATATGTTATATGTAATATATAACATACATTGATTTGTTTAGATGCATGATATTTGTATAGACCCCACCATATATATCATGTATTTCTTTTAAGATAATCACTTCACTTGATCCTAATCAGAAATACTAAAACCTTAATAACATTAATTTATGTTTTTTGAAAATTTTATTCTTCATCTCCTCTATGTTGTTTGTCACCCAAGAAAGATCTATTGTAATTCATAACACTTGTTTTTTCTGAATTTTGTACCAAAAGAAAAAAAAAAAGTCAACAAACAAATAGTAATGAAACATAAGATTAATATATGTGCTGAAAAGTTGAGTTAAGATCTAAAGTCAAGAAATTCTATGAGATTTTAAGGGATGAGAAGAAGGTTGGGTTGGGCCCAACCCGAATTTGACTTTGGGTTGGGTTAGGGTTGAAAGAATTTAGCTAGGTTTAAGGTTAGGGTTGGGCTAGGGTTGGCCTCAACCCAACCTAACCTGGCCCGACTTGCAGCCCGGTTACCCAAAAAACCTAAATTGGCTTAGCTTTTTTGGGCCTTAGCCTGACCCATATTAAATTGCAGCCCAAGTTAGGCTTGTACAGTGCCATGGTTGAATACATGGTAGGCTAGACAGAGTGACTGTTTGCACTTAAGACCTTATCTTTTGCCATACTTGTAATTGAGAGGTGCAAGGCTGGCCATTGATATCACCTTTTGGGGCCAACTTTTAACTTACTGTGCTGTCTCATATTCAGATGTGCCATCTTCCATTAGTGTTTTGTTTGTTTACACAGCATTTTTCACATGACAAAACATGTTTTCTTTATTCATAAGGCTGCGTTTGAAATAATGCAAATAGAGTGTAAGTCATGGTTCATGGTAAATTTGCACTTTAGTTTACTTTTACTTGTGTTTGGCAACATTACATTTATGCAATGACAAAAGGCAGGCCAATGCATATTTACATTGATAATAAGACATAAAAATACATCAATAAAAAAGAAGTAATTCTGCATTCAAGTGGTCTTTTGATAAAAAAAGGCATATGTTTTATTGGAATTCATGTTTGCATCCATTACAGCTAAAAGTCTATTTGGTAAGAAGGTAAATTTGTTAGTGCAAAACTAACCCAACTTTGTAATTTATATGAACCGTTTTACACTCTACATATTTGTATTCACACTCATTTGCATCGTTTCCAAACGCAGCCTAAACAAACTATATATTCATTAAAGAACAACCAATGAAGAGTACAAAGAAAACGGAACAAAAACTACAAAAAAAAATAAATAAAGAAAGAAAGCCTAATAATTTAAAGGCTTTCTAATGTTTATAACATATATATATATATATAGAAGGCAGGTTAAATGGACCTCAAATTGAAAGGAATATTTGATGGTTTAGAGAAAACCTTGGCCTATTACGTTTATAAGGATTGCTTGACTGCTGCATGCCTGCATTTCGTGCTTAGTTTTTGATAAGTAGGGGTCGCACTTGTATCCAGTGGGAATGGATTCATTCAATTTCAACTCTTGATAATTTGAACCACTTATGAGTTCAATATGGATGCAAAGGTCCTATTTGAATTTGTGCCAAGTTATAGGGATGTTAATGGACCAGATATTGGTACAATCCAATCCAGACCAATATGAGTTCATTATAGATAGATCAGGTCCAATCCAATCCAATGAATATTTTGAATCATTTTGGTCTGGTTCAATTCAATGTTTAGACCGTCCAAACTGTTTAAATTGGTTTTGATTTAGATTGGGTCCAACTCAAACCTGGCCTATTGACACCCGTACTCTTATCTTATGTCAATGGATCGGATATTGGTTCAATCTGACATAGTCCAATATAAATCCATTACAAATGAACTAGGTCCAATCCAATCTAATAAATATGACTGTTAAATCTGGATTAGTCCAATTTAATGTCTTATTGGCTCATCCAATCTGTTCACATTGATTTTGATTTGGACGGGGCTCAACCCAAATCGAGTCCATTGACACCCCTACTCAGTTGCTAACTTGGAATATTCAATTCTATCTAATGGTATGAAAAATCTTGCAAACATGATATATTTTTCTTTATTGTTAATAGATAAAAGCTAGTTGTTCTATCACTCCTCAACAATGGTGTTATCACCAAATTTTTGCTCGGCTCTCCATTCGAACCTCCAACCCATTCACACCCGATTAAACCATTCCAATCTCTCTAAAACACCAAAATACCCCAAAAAACCCAAATCTCAACATCGAATCCTCAAAATCTACCGTTAACTAATACCAATTTGATGGACTCAATTAAACTACCTTTACACCATGACCATCAAATCAAATACAACCATCTAATTTATAACCTTGGAGTATCCATCTAAATTAAATCTTACACCCAAACTCCAAACTTTCATTAATCATTAGTTAAAGATTTCATTTCAACAATATAACTGTTACCATTAAAGCTTAAAAGCCACTCCCTCCCATCTCACTGATTACATCAATCCCTACCATTGAACCCAAGAGTCTATATATACCCAACCAACCCGCAAAATTTCACCGCCAAATTCTCCCTTTTGACCTGTAAACAATTCAAGATTCTATTCCAACATTTATTTTCCTTAATGATTTGCCGTATTTTCCTTGCTTTCCTTCACTATCATTAGACTTAACCCAACTTTGTTAGGTTCTCATTAAAGAAATTACTATTTGGGTAACACTTTGTTTTTATCATTTTGCCTATAAATTGTTTTCATCATTTACAACTCTCTAAACTTGTTTCCTAAATAGTGTTAGCTCATCTCGCTTCCTTTTCAAAATCCCAATCTTCCCACATGCTTTGGTTTATAGAATTTTGACCCAAGCAATTGAGTATAGTTTCTTATTTACCAAAAACAAATGTTTGAGTGCATATAAATTATTGTAAAAAAGGTAAATTACAAATTGCCACTTAGCCTTCTGAACTTTCATTTGTATTAGATCAACGGATTTTTATTGATGTAGTGAGTTAGCTTCCCAAAATTTTATTAATGTACTTTAGTTAGACGCTTGACATGCCGATTGTGCCAAAAAGAGGAATTTTGGGTTTTGCCAAGTCTTAGGTTGATCTGATTATGTTTTCAAGTTTTAAAGAGGTAAGGTGAAGGAATCACACAAATATTGGGTGCTAAAACTAGATGAAATCCAAAAGAAACTAGTTTTCCCTCTTTCCCATGCTTCCCTTTTAGGCTTTGTTCATTTCCCCAGGAAGTGGGGGCAAGTAGGTTGGTGGATCTCATGGACCAAGAAATAAATTTATGTTTATATTTCGGCTGCAAAAAGAATGATTCCTGAGCGGCTCATTTATCTAAACAATAAATACCTTCTTGAGATTTGGATAAATCACTTACCCATGTAGCGAAAATTGCTACCTGATGAAACAATATTATTCTTTCAATAATATCACTTTTTTTAGACCAAACAACTTTACCCAATGAATTAAAGAACACGCGTAGTGGCAAAAAGCGGATTAAGACTGAATGCGTTAAGTGTTCACAACCGAAAAAAGTATAGCTGTTGTAGGCTAAGAGTGCCACGTTGTGATGAAAATGGATAAATTCATAATGGAGTGTGATTCGTGTGAATAGGTAAACTGCCCAGAACGTGCCTAACCAAAAAATTGTCTCAACAGCTTATGTTATTGGGCCCAACAGCCAAAGTTAACCCGTTCACAACCCAACACGTCAGCAATTGAAAGTCATTCGAAAAGGAAAATCTCTATATAAGCCAAAGCCTTGGTCACCGGTACACAACCCAGAAAGCCCCGAATACGCTTGTTGTTCAATATTGGCTTCCACATAAAAGCGTTTTCAAAGCCGTTAGGTAAAAGCAACTCCATCAGACAAAGCTTAATTAATTAATACAGTCGGCTTTCGCTTATGACCAGGCTCTTCCTCCCTCGTGAAGGAATGAAAAATTTTCACTATATTATATTGGGAATGGCACTTGTGAATTCTGATTCCATCAATAGTTCCTCATTTCTCCTACTTCCTACACTTTTTCTTCAAACAACATAACAGCTCGTCGTATTGTAAGTAATTACATTTCTATGAGATATGGCTTGTGAGCAGCCATATGATTGTCGCGCTGTCATCTTCAACTTCAACGTGGATAGATCACTTATTACTCACCCCCGCAAAAGATGGCACATCGCTTTGGCTGCTATCTCTGCTATTCGACGTATGACATCCCTTGTTTTATCCGCCAAAACCCACAAACATTTCCTCCATGCTCTCTCATCGCGTTCTGTTTCTTACACCATCCTAGATATCCAGCCCAATCCTCATACCAGTGTAGATATCCTCACTAATAATGTGTTCAACCTCGATAAGATTGCTCTCGTTGAGATTGTAAAGAACAAAGACTTCACCTCCCTCAACCATCTTGGAGGTGTGCAAGCTGTTTCAACCGCTCTCCATTCTGACCCAGAGCAGTCTCGGATCATCATTCCTATTGAAACCACCGACGTTAACAAAACAGCCCTGGCCAAAATGGTCAAAGAGAGGAACTTGGAACAATTAAAACAGTATGGCGGTATCCAAGGAGTTGCTAAGGTTCTTGACGCCGATCTTGTTCAAGGAATCCCGGGTACCCCCGGCGATGTTGATAGCCGCCTTAACGTGTTTGGCTCCAACAGGTGCCAACCACCCAAAAATCAAAAGGGTTTCTTCCATTTTGTGCGCCAAGCTTTCAAAGGTACCACCATTCTCGTTCTTCTGAGCTCTGCTATCCTATCTCTTTTCTTCGGAATCAAGACACATGGGTGGAAAGAGGGGTGGTGCGATGGTGGGAGCTTACTGTTTGCCGTCTTTCTAGTTGTTGCTGCGTCCTCAGCGAGCAAATTCAGACTATCAAGACATGTTCAGAAGTCATCGAGCATCAACAGCAATATACAGATTGAGGTCGTCAGAGGTGGGCAACCTCAAAATATCTCCATTTTCGACATCGTTGTTGGAGATATCATACGTCTAAACTTTGGAGATCAAATCCCTGGTGATGGTTTGCTCTTGGATGGCCAGTTATTACGGGTCGACGAATGGAGCATGACTGGGGAAAGCAAGTTTGTGGATGTCGATGCCAATAGCAATCCATTCCTCCTGTCAGGTGCTAAGGTAGTGGCCGGCCACGGTAACATGCTCGTCACCTCCGTTGGCATCAACACGGAGTGGGGACAGATGATGAGCTCTATCGGCCATGACCCAGATCAGCGAACCCCATTACAAGCTCAGCTCGACGAACTAGCTTCTTTCTTGTGCAAGGTTCTTCTGCTATTTCCTTTCCTTGCTCTCGTGGGAATGGGGGTGCATGACTTCATCAAGAACCACCATGAATTAGACGGATGCGACACCAAAATGAACAATCTAGTGAATGCCTTGTCAGGTGTGCGGGGGTTTGTGTCTGTAAACGCTGCAGTCGCTATAGTGGTGGTGGCAATTCCGGAAGGCTTGCCACTGGTGACCACAAACGCTCTAGCTTGTTCCATGAAGAAAATCATGGCTCTACCAATAATGGTTCAGAGACTTTCTGCTACTGAGACCATGGGTTCAGCCACCATCTGTGTGCTGACTTTGAACTCAGTGGTCAGTGAGTTTTGGCTCGGGGAAGAACCAATGAAGGACGAGACCTTGTCGGGACAGGGAATGGCTCCAGATATTTTCGAGTTACTACAACAAGGAGTTTGTAGTTGCTCAACCAGTGATAACCACAGCCATTCTTCGGGTAACTTGCCCGACGGCAGCCCGACTAAAAAAGCTCTTCTGGCTTGGGCTGTGTCGAAGTTGGGTATGGATCAGAAAGAGGTTAACCAGAGTTACAAGGTCCTCCGTGTTCCAGCCTTGGATTCAAAATTGATGAAGAAATGCAGAATAAAACCCATCAAGAACAATGATCAAATGATTTATGTACACTGGATGGGAGATGCCGAGATGATAATGACAATGTGTACGAGTTATTACGAGAGTAATGGAACCATAAAAACCATGGACGAAGGCAGAAGGAATAAGTTGGAGAAAATAATCAAGGGTATGAAAGAGAAAAGCCTCACATGCATCGCTTTGGCCCACAAACAAATCTCATCATCAGATTTAGAACACAGTGACGAAGGAATGGAACGTCCAGAGATCGAAGAAAATTCCCTGACTTTGTTAGGCCTTCTGGGTCTGAAGGATCCAGTACAGATGGTGAAGGCCTGTGAACGTGCTGGAGTTAAGATCAAAATGCTCACAAGAGACGATGTTCTCCAGGCAAGATCTATAGCTATTGATTTTGGGATACTTGGACCTGATGAGGACTTGAAGATTGAAGAAACAGTGGTGGAAGGAGAAGACTTCCGAAAATATTCAAATAGAGAAATGATGGAGAAGGCTGATAAAATCAAGGTAATGGCAAGGTGCTGCTCCTTTGACAAATACATGATTGTACAGTGCCTAAAGCGAAAAAACCAAGTCGTGGTGGTCATTGGGGACGATAGAAATGATATGCGAGCAATCAAAGAAGCTGATATTGGGATATATATGAGGACCCAATACACTCAAATGGAAATGGAAACATCAGACATCATCATTGCAGAAGGTAACTTCGATTCCTTAATAACTGTTTTGAAGTGGGGAAGGTGCATTTACAGCAACATTCAAAAGTTCATCCAGTTCCAGCTCACAGTGAATGTTGCTACCCTAGTGATCAACTTCATTGCAGCTGTTTCTTCTAGCAGAGTCCCTTTAACGGCAATCCAGCTACTGTGGGTGAACCTGATCATGGATGTATTCGGTGCCTTGGCACTAGCTGCAGAGCAGCCTACCGAGGAGCTCATGGAAAAGCCTCCAGTAGGTCGAAGCAAGTCTGATCTTATCAATGGCTTCATGTATAGGAACCTCATTGGTCAGGCTCTGTATCAGGTGGCAGTCTTGATGGTGCTACATTTCAGTGGAAGCTCTATCTTTGAGGTGAGTGAGGAGATCAACGACACCCTGATGTTCAATACTTTTGTCCTCTGCCAAATCTTTAATCTTTTCAATGCAAGGAAGCTAGAGAAGAAGAACGTACTCGGAGGGATACACGAAGAGAACCAATTTTTCCTTGGCATTGTGATGATAACTGTTGTTCTTCAAGTGGTGATGGTGGAGTTCCTGAATAGCTTCGCCAACACTAAGAGATTGAATTTGGAGCAATGGGTTTTATGCATCGGACTTGCAGCTTTGTCCTGGCCGATTGATTGGGCCGTCAAATGCATCCCAGTTGCTAAACTGTTCTACAATACCCGAGATGATGCTTCTCATGAAAAGGAAGCCTAAAAGAAATATTGGAATGCACAGCAGGGTAGAAAGGTTTGTAGATCAGGGTTGCGTTGTTCTTTCAGCCTTCGTTCGTCTTGTTAAAAAAAATGGTGTAAATAATACCCAAAAGGGGGTCGGCAAACGGATTTGGATTTTGGTGTTTGGATTGCATCCTTCACTGATCTCATCCATAGAATATTTGACACCACCTTTTCATATATGGATGTACTCTCAAATGTTTGAGAATCTCAGGCGATCCTACACATGAAGTTATTAGGAATGGAACTGCAAATAGAACCATATTTATCTTCATCCAAGTAATCAAAATAATCCATTGATGACTATATCATGGTACAATCTTATCTTACTGGAAAGAGAACCGAAAATAACATGTTCAAATACTTAAAACCATAATCACCCAATTCCTTGAAACAAACAAAAACCATGAACAGATCCAGAGCCAAATTCTCCTTTTGGTTCTTCAGGGAAATTCTCCCAATTTCAAAACAGGTTTTTATCAAACTGAATTGCAAATTAAGCACTATATATGATATTTAAAAGGAAATGCCCTTTATAATTAGGCCAGGGAGCTTCCTTTTTCATGTCAAAGAGGAAATATACATATGAAAACTGAAAATTAAAGCATATCCCGTATATACGCCGTATGGTAGTTGATACTTTATAAAAGAGTTGTCGGAAAAAGTACACGAGTAAAGGAAATAGTAGAGAAACAGACGACGGACTAAGCTCCGGTGAAAGTTTTCACTTACCAGTAACCACCACATTCTTCTACCGGAGGCTAGTTGCTAGCTTGCTGCTGCTCCGGCACACAGTCTCACCCACTGACTCTACTACAACTATTTCCCTCTGGCAATTCCATCAAGAAGAAGTGGAAATCATTTGCAAGACTGGAAATCTCTCTCACTGGCCGGATTCCTCTAATAACTGTTCTGTGGCTGTCCATCGCGCGCTGAGGCCTGAGCCAATTTGGATGACTTGAGAGTCTTGGTACGTTGACCTCCAGTCGCTACCGCCACGTATGTTTTTTGATATTATATTGGCAGTGAAACTGTGAAAGGAAATTAAGGGTTTGTTTGGCACGTCTTTCTGTAGGGTCTTTCAACTGTTTATAAGTTGGGCAGACTGATTTTTGGTCTATTCCAGCTTGGTTCACAGAAGATCTAATCGTCAAAAGCCGGAGCACCAAAAAGACCTGAAAAGCCCATTTTGGCGTCTACTAAAGCTTTTCGCGTCTTTCGCATTTTATTCTCATATGGAAAGACACAGAAAAATGTACAGAAAGACATGATACTGCTAAACTAGCTTCGGGCTGTACAGATCTTCATATAAAAGCTCAATGAGTACCCAGCACAAGTCAAGGTTGAAGGACCAAACCAAACCATTAGAGCAACAAACGGTTCTGAAGTCTGTAAATTCAGTTCATACAAGTTTGTATAAATAGGTGATCCCGGTCTATAACTATGTGCATACAAACAAAAATTGATATCACAATATATTGTGGGATTGGATCTGTTGGGCCTCGGGCCCAACTTGAACCCATTTCATATCAACCAAAAAAAAATTTTTTTGGGTATATCATACTTTGGGAGTGGTACTGGGAATTAGCCTCCTTAACTTTCATTTGCGACAAAGATCCCTTGAATTTTGAGATTTTGACAGACCCCCTCTCTGTTAAGTTGAGTAACAGAAGAAGTTAATTTACCAAAATACCCTCTTAAAAAATTTCTATAAAATAGAAATTGCAAAAAAAAAGAAAGAAAAACTTCTATGAAAACCTAGAATTGCAACAAACACAATGTGCAATTAATATCAACTAAAACCAATAACAAATGAAAATTGGAAAAAAAAACCTCTAAAAAATCATTGGAAAAAGGATTGTTAAGGGATTTAGAAAAGTTTAAACAACCACATGAGAATCTATTTCAAGGTTAACTAGTGTAGCATCGCCCTACTCTCGCCAATCACCCCTTGATGTCACCCCTACTCTTGAAAGGGCCTCTGATTGATGAAACTTTTTTTCACCTTATTCATATTTACTTCAACCTTATATTTATGTTATTTATAGATTTGTGGGTTCTGGGCATATACAGATCTTTCCACTCTATTCATGTGCATTCCAAGTGTATCATGACACGTATCCATTTCTTACCTTAGTGATACACTTTGTGTTGCTGATATTTTGAACCATAACTGGGCTATCAGCTATGCATACAGAATAAGAGGTTTAAATGTGATAAATATTTGCCAAATGCAAAGTATTGTTTCTCCCAAAAATGTACAAGTGAATCTTGTTTCTGGATATGGTATTCTGTGACTTGGCAGATAGCATTTTGGGCATGAGAGGGAACCTTACTAAAAACAACAACCTACAAGGTCTCAACCGGATATAATTCTTGTTGTTTTTTTTTCAACTTTAGGATTATTTTTTATTTTTATTCTATAAAACAAATACTGGGTTGATACATGTGAGCTTGTGAGGATATGTGAACTTGTTAGAGACTTAGAGGTTGACTCTAACAAGGAAATTTCATGGAATTAGGATGAGATAAATTTGATGGGCAACTAATCTCAGGCATTGATCTTGAGGGCTTTTTCTGTTTTAGAAATTCCATATCAACCAGAAAATTCTGCACTTTCAGAAGCCATATTTTTCTTCTCACATGAAGGAATTACTCCTCTTCACAGAAGTTTTGTCGACTGCTAGCCTTAATTTCTTCCTGATTGTTTTAACTTTCCCATTTTTATAGTAAACCAGTAATTTCTGCCTTGGGGTAGATCACCACAAACAATTGTTGCCATAGTGAATATGCCTTTCTGATTTTCTCCAAGGTTTAGAATAATGACTCCAATCACAGAATTCCTAAGTTATGGCTTTTCTTACTATAGCTTCCATCCTTTTATACATGTATATAAACAATTAATTAACGAGAATATTTGTCTACAAGCTTATATTATCTGAGTATGCGATAGATCATAAATCTACATTTCTTTTAACCCAATGTGATCATTTCCTTGAGGTAAGTTTTCTGTTTTCTCAACCCCAGTTTTTGTCCCCAAATTCTTGAACAAATGTCGTTTTGAATATGGATAATGGCTTCTGTACTTTTTTTCATCATGTTTAGCTAACAATATTAATTAAAGCCATGGTTTGGGTTGGCATTTTTACAGTCCCACCTGAATCTTGATTCTACAAACCGGAATATGAGAGAAGCAGCCGAAAGCCTGAAACCAACAATCTCCTACCGCTTAGCGAGTTAGCTCCAACAAGAGAATCGAATTGTCTCCTATTTAAACATTTTCTAGGTTTTACTTCTCTATTTTTTCCAACATAATGGCTGGATGAGGTTGCTGGAACAATGTGTTTTTCATGGTCAATAGGAAAACAGATCATTTCCTAATTTTCCTGTATTTTACTACTTTTTTATAGGTACCTCCTGTAACTTGAAAAGCAAGTTACATGGTTAAGTATATGAATATCACAAGAATTGAATCCAAAGGCAGACCCTACTCTTAGAAATTATAAGGAATGACATTTCCCTACAAAGCTAACTGGCTGAGGTTGCTATTTTTTTCCTTATTTGGAATCAATGTGTTTTCCATGGTCAATTAAGTACAATCAAGCACCGTTCCACCATTCTATCAGAAAATTTTGATAGGAAAAAAACTCAGAAAGCAAATTTGGTAATGCATCCATGAGAATATGCTTTACAAAGCAGAGTGAAATTTTGTATATTCCAATTCAGAAAAATAAATTGAAGAAAGGGGGAACTCCATTACATTCGTTTTCCAAGTTGGTAATGCATTTTGCATTTCATGCCGATCAAAAGTTTATCCAAACAACCCCATAGGTTTATAGTTCTTTATTTTCATTGACTAAGAAGGTTGTTTGGACCAACAAAATAGCAATACGTGAGATCCTTCAAAAATTGCTGTAGGGCAAAAATACAGTTGACATCTACAGGCCACAATGATTTGAAGGCACTCTACTGATTTTGTCCTTCAAAATAGCAGAGAAGCAATATACTATAGAATGCTTACTTGTGTCACTTCAAGGTGTGGAAAGGACTGCATACTATTTACAGACCAAGGCTAGCTTTATGTAATGTCTCTCTCTGTGCCAGTGCCTTGGATGCTTTATGTGAAATCTGAACAGAGATAATCTTACAAGCATGAAACTTTGAACAAACTGCACAGGAAGTAAATAAGTTTTAGGGTTTTCGCAAACAGATGACAGTACATGAGAGTGCAAATGGTTAAGCTGGGACAGATTGAGGGAGTTTTCTATTATCAGATGAAACCAAACTGTCATAGTATTCCACCAAGACTTTCCATCCACCAGGGCACATGAAGCCATCCGGTGGGTTCTCTCTGTTCTTTGCAAGTGTTCGCATCTGCAAAACAAAAGTAGCCCTTGTTCAGCAAATACACATGAGAACTTACCCCAACTGTATAAAAGAATGATACAGATTTGAATGGTCTCGGTACATCTGATTGGCCTGACCTTGGGTTAGGACTTAAGAAGTTACCTTAGTGCCAGATATTAAAAGGAAATCTTGTGGCCTTGATGGATCAAAGATATTAGTGATACACTTTGTGTTGCTGATGGGTATGGTCGGATGCTAGTCACTTCTGTAGGCATGAACACCACATGGGGTGAAATGATGAGCTCCATTAACCATGACTCCAACGAGCGCACACCATTGCAAGTTCGGCTAGACAAACTAACCTCGTCTATAGGGAAGGTGGGTTTGACAGTTGCTTTCCTCGTGCTCGTCGTATTGTTGGTTCGCTACTTCACAGGAAACACACAAGACGAAAATGGAATTCAGGAATTCAATGGCGGCAAGACAAAGTTCAACGACGTCATGAATGAAGTAGTGCGAATGGTCTCAGATGCTGTTACTATTGTAGTGGTGGCAATTCCCGAAGGCTTGCCGTTAGCCGTCACACTCACTCTTGCTTATTCCATGAAGAGAATGATGGGTGACCAAGCAATGGTGCGAAAACTCTCAGCGTGCGAGACAATGGGCTCGGCCACCACCATCTGTACTGATAAAACAGGTACGCTCACAATGAACCAGATGAAGGTCACTCAATTTTGGCTCGGTAAAGAAGTCATGGTGGATTATTCTTTGTCTGCAATCTCCCCGGTTGTTCTTGAATTGCTTCATCATGGTGTTGGTTTGAACACTACTGGTAGCATTTACAAACCCGCTTCAAGTGCAGTTCCTGAATTCTCTGGGAGCCCAACTGAGAAAGCTATTCTATCATGGTCTGTATTGGAGCTGGGCATGGATATGCAGAAGGTGAAGAAGAGCTGCACTGTTTTTCATGTCGAAGCCTTTAATTCGGAAAAGAAACGAAGTGGCATTTCAATGAGAAAGAATGGTGAAGAGACGATCCATATGCATTGGAAGGGGGCCCCTGAGATGATACTTGGGATGTGTTCGGACTACTATGAGAACACAGGTACTAAGAAAACCTTGGATGAGGATGCTAGGATGAGTATCGAGCAAACAATCAAACACATGGCAGAGAACAGCCTCCGATGCATTGCCTTCGCACACAAGCAAATTCCTGGAGATGAAAGAGCGCAACAAAGCCTTGATGAAGATGGCCTGACCTTGTTAGGCTTAGTAGGTATAAAAGACCCATGCCGACCAGGGGTTAGACAGGCGGTGGAAGCCTGTAGAAAGGCTGGAGTGAACATCAAAATGATTACCGGAGATAATGTTTTCACTGCAAGGGCCATAGCCATTGAATGTGGGATACTCCCATCCATTGAGGTCATTAAAAGTGGAGAGATCGTGGAAGGTGTAGAATTTCGAAACTACACACCGGAACAGAGGATGGAGAAAGTTGACAAAATCCGAGTGATGGCTCGGTCCTCTCCCCTTGACAAACTGTTGATGGTTCAATGCTTAAAACAGAAAGGCCATGTGGTTGCAGTCACCGGAGACGGCACAAACGATGCACCGGCTTTGAAGGAGGCTGATATTGGACTCTCGATGGGCATTCAAGGAACCGAAGTGGCCAAGGAGAGTTCAGATATTGTCATATTGGATGACAACTTTGCTTCGGTGGCCACGGTTTTGAAGTGGGGGAGATGCGTTTACAACAACATCCAAAAGTTCATTCAATTCCAACTTACTGTGAATGTTGCAGCTTTGGTGATCAATTTTGTTGCAGCGGTTTCTGCAGGTGAAGTGCCATTATCTGCAGTGCAATTGTTATGGGTGAATTTGATCATGGACACATTAGGGGCTTTAGCATTAGCCACGGAACGACCCACAGAGGAACTCATGGAGAAGCCACCGGTGGGAAGGACTGAACCACTAATAACCAATGTCATGTGGAGGAACCTCATTGCTCAAGCCCTATACCAAATAGCCGTTCTACTGACTCTGCAGTTCAAAGGTGAGTCTATATTCGGAGTAACCAACAAAGTTAACGACACTCTTATCTTCAATACATTCGTGTTATGCCAAGTCTTCAACGAGTTCAATGCGAGGAAGTTGGAGAAGAGGAATGTGTTCAAAGGGATCCACAAGAATAGGTTATTCTTGGGGATCGTGGGGGTGACAATTGTGCTTCAGGTAGTGATGGTAGAGTTTTTGAAGAAGTTTGCAGATACAGAGAGGTTGAATTGGGGCCAATGGGGTGCTTGTATTGGCATAGCAGCAGTCTCTTGGCCGATCGGTTGGGCGGTCAAGTGCATACCGGTTCCAGACAGGCCATTCCTTAGCCTTCACAAGTCATTGACCCTCAAAATTCTCTTACATTGATTCATTTTCATGATTCATTCTTTTGTGTATATCTGTTATATATATAGAGAGAGAGAGAGAGAGAGAGAGATATTTTAGGTACCTATCACAATTTGCATAGCTTTCTTATTTGGCTTAGGAGTGATGTTTTGTATGCAATATCCATTCATGTCTTACAGTGGGTAGTCCATATTGAAGATCATTTGTTGGATTGGGGAGAAGCCCATTTGTAAATTCTAATAACAAAATGATATGAAGCAAATATTGAAAGCCCATAAAAGAAAGCCTCGATCAATTCTGACTCTTTGTCCTGGTTCCCCATCCCCACCTTCCAAATTCCAATGCTATTGTTGAAAGGCGAGCTCTTTTTGCTCCTTCGGTAGGTGAAACATATATAGAAATAGAAATGATTTCAAATTTAAAAAACTCCTCGTCATGAAAAAGCAATTGTAATGTAATGTTCATTTGAAGAAGTTGGCTCATTGACCCAGTTCTTTTCTCATTTGCGTGCAGATTCTGTTCTGCTTTATAAAAACTAAAATTGTTTTCATTAACCAGTTTAAGAAGATTGAGCTTAGAAATTTTCATTCACTTTACAATGACAAAAACTCAACCAGACCCTGATATTTAATTATGATTTTTGTCATCAGTTTGAATTCTAACTTCCGTCTGGCATTTGCAGTGAAAGTTCCGACTTCTGGATGACATTGTTGGATAAGGGCAACGCAACTATTAATCTGTTATAAATGTATTAATTAGTGTTTTCCATTCAATTGATTTAATTATAGGTGCTTTTTGTTTTGAATTCATTTAGTAGCCCCAGAAAGAAAGAAAGAAAGACTGATTCTGTGATCCAGGAACAAGTAATTGTGTTTCTTCTCTCCTGGCTGCCATAAAATATTGTGAGGCGTGTTGCGCTTCATTACCATTACCAACAGGTTGTTTGCCTTCCATGAGAAGAATGGTTGCTGGTAAAACAATGTTTTGAATACTCTCAGCTTGTAAGACAATTAAATTAAAGTGGTTTGAATTTGAAAACATATAGCTTAGGAGCGTCAGTGGAACAGTTTTGGTTGGTAGAAGATAAGAATACAAGTGTCAATGAATCAAGTTTGGATTGAACCAATCTAACTTAAAATCAATTTGAATAGATTGAACAGTCCACACATTGAATTGGACTGGGCCAAAATGGTCCAGAGTATTCATTGGATTGGATTGGACCTGATCTATCTGTAATAAACTCATATATTGGACCTGACCGGGCCCGTCTCAGGTTGTGTTACTCAGTATGTTTGGTTTTGCTTAATTTATAAACCCCCACAAAATAAAATTAATTGAAAAATCTGAATTTCCACATCCCTGAACACAATATGATTTTGCTGATGTGACAGTTGTTCTTATTTTAAAAGACAACATCATACACAAAAATTCTGTTCACATAACATGCAGCCACACATTGAAAATATCTTCCATACAATATATGTTGAAATTGGGAAATATCTCCAATATATGGTTGGATTCCCATTCTTTCAGAATGTATGCAGAGTTTTTAATTGTGAGGAATCTTATTGCTTGGGAGATTGTTTTACATGACACATTACCCCATTCGGTCCCCCCTTCCTCGTGCAAGTGCAACTTTTGCCATAGCCACTCACACTAATCACCTAGTATTTGCAGTAGGAACTGTCGCTGCATCTCAAAGGAAGTCATCAAAGGGATTCGAAAAAAGCAAATCAAGAAGGTTACAAGCATATAATGCTCAATATCGTTAATAGTTTTAAACACTGTTCATCTTCTCCAACCTAATGTACACGAAGAGAAGCGGCGGTGGACTTCAGTTGAAGTCCTCCCTCTCTCTCTCCTTCTCCCTCCCCATATCTCTCTTCTTCCTCTTCCCCCTTCTCTCCTCCCCTTTCTTCTTTCCAATTTTTTCTGTTTTCCGTTCTTTGCAGATGGAGAGAAATCGAACTGGGCACACTAAAACAAGATTTTTGGGTGAACATCGACACCGGAGGCAGCTTGAGTTGGGTCCGATGCCAACCCTGTACTAACTGCTCCAAAATTACAGTTCAATAGCTGCAATAGCTACCTCCATTCCTGCTTCTGCTTCTGCTTCTGGGTTTTCTGGGTTGAACTAGTCACTTCATCCCCACCGCACTTCTTCCCTGCTGTGGTGAACATCCACCCACAACGTTCATTCCTGCTTCCCTGTTGTGGGACATGGCATATTCTCGGAGATACCGAGCCATTCGTCTCCTGCTTCAAAGCGAAATTCAAGTTCTCCAGAGAACAATGAAAATGGGGCATCATCCAAACTAGGCAGCAGTTCATTGAACTTGAAGTCTACTTCCAATCATGCGGTTGATGGAGCTGCAGTTTTAATAAAGCTTGATCATAGCAATTATTCGGGATTGGAAGATTTCCAGCGAGGAGTCATGGTTTCTGGGATGGCAGCAGAATACAGACTGGGCTTTCGTCACAACCAGAATCTGCTATGCTATTCGCAAACTATCCAGCAGCATTCGGTGATTATTCAGCACCATCCTACAAGGTAGGGAAGCAACCAGTGCCAGTTGTTAAGAGCAATGACCTGAACATGGGTTGTGTGTCAGTATTTCCAACGAAGGATTTAGATCGTATTGGGTGTTTGGCAGATTATCAGACATACAGAAGCTATGATGGAACGAAGTTACAGCCATATACGACGGTGGATGTGAAGGGACATGGCATATTCTCGGAGCTGGAGAAGAGGAATGTATTTGAATTGACTAGTTTTCAACAACAGGGAATAAGTGCGGTGGGGATGAACGTTGTGGGTGGAAGACTTCAACGGAAGTCCGCCCCGCTGTTGTTCGTATATCGTGAGGTTGGGAAGATGAACAGTGTTTTTCTTTCAATTATTTAAATAATTATTATAAGGATAATATGGGGATTAAAAAGGACTTTAAAGGCTAACAGAAGGTGGTCTTTGTCTCACTGTCATAGTACAGGGGTCTTAGTCGCAAAATAAAGTACAGGGGGGTTTTTGTCACAGACCCCATAGTACAGGGGGTCTTTGTAATTTACCCAAAAAAAATTCCATTCACTTCCTTTCTTGTATTTTTTTTTTGCTGATCTAAGGGTTGATTTTGTTTTCAAAGACAAAACTAACCATACTGTGGAACACACCATTAAAGATAGATCTATATAAATATATTAAGCTGAAATATGTACCTAAAAAGGCCTAAGGAGGGAAATGGAATTTAATAGTATTTTTTTGCCTTTTTCTTAGAAATTATAAGAATGTCACTCTCTACCAACTCTCTATTTTGTTTTTTCTTTCAAATTACAAGAATGCCACACTCTCTCATGGTTTTTAAAAACGACCTGAAGGCCGAACTGGTCAGTGGTCCGTTATCAGGTCGAACGGTCCGACCGTTTGAACTGAACAATCAGCCCATTCTAACAAAAAAAATGAAAAATAAAAAACGGTCAAAAATGTTCGAATGGTTCGAACGGTTAACCACCCGGGTTAGCGGTTTGTTGACCAAAATCAATGGTTTTAGGCAAAATTCCAATTTTGGAGAAAACTGAAACCAATCACCTGACCGGTTCCTGATTTTTTCAGTCAAACCGTCCGGTCCAGTCTGGTTTTGAAAACCATGCTCTCTCTTACCAACTCTCTCTATCTCTTGCTTTTTTCTTTCAAATTACAAGAATGCCACTCTCTCTTGCTTTTTTCTTTCAAATTACAAGAATGCCACTCTCTCTCTCTTATAAATTACAAGAATTCCATCTCTCTCTCCTTATAAATTACAAGAATGCCACTCTTTCTCCAACTGAGGGAGACTTCAACTCAGCATCTCGGCTGCTAGGGAACCTACAATCAAAGGTAGTCAAGTTCAAGCCAAGGCGAGCTCAAACTTCTGAGCTCAAGCTCAAGTCTTTAATTTGAATCGAGCTCGAGCTAGACGACACCTCGACCAATGAGGGAGACCTCAGCTCGGCACCTCGGTCACTGAGGGAGATCTCGGCTTAGCACCTCGACAATTGAGAGAGACCTCAACTTGGGACCTTGTCAACTAAGGGAGACCTTAGCTCAACACCTCGCCTGCTAGGGAAACCTCAACTTGACACTTCAGTAGCTGAGGGAGACTTCGGTTTGGCACCTCGACAATTAAAGGAGACCTAGGCTTGACACCTCGGCTGCTTAAGAGACCTACGATCAAAGGTAGCCAAGCTCGAACTTTCGAGCTTTTGACTCGAGCTGAGTTCGAGCTCAAGCTCAAGTCTCTATTTCAAATCGAGCTTGAGCCTGATAGTTTATGAGTGAGCCCCTACAACACAGGGCCCCCTCTGCTAGTATGATATTAAGTAGAATAGAATGGGAAAACAGGATTCATATAGCCTACCAAAATGCATTTCTCAATATTACAATATACTTGTTTCTATGATGCTGGAAAGACATGATACGAGAAAGTTTTGACCAATAAACTATAAAATCCCTATGAATTTTGATGAAAACCCACCTAATTGGTTACCACTTTGAGGCTAGTTGATTGGTTATAATTTTGTGTCTCATGTCTTTCCAACATCATAGTCAAAAACATTAAGAGGTATATTGGTATTGGTGAATTTTTCTTTCCTTTGAACTCTGAAGGCAGAGAATGTTGCTTTGAGTTATGAATTATGAAAATTGTCAAATGTCCATTTTAACCCCATATATGAGAATTTTTGTTTGTTTATGTAATTCAATAAAGAAGCAATATTAAAAATTATTATAATGATTAATAATAATATTAATTTATAATAATTATTATGAATTATTAATTAACAGTCATTATAATATTAATAATTAATGATAATTATTATAATAATTAAGAATGAATTAATCATTAATAATAATTATTAATAATCAGTAATTACTAATAATCATTAGAGTAATTATTAATTCTTAATAACATTATTAATTACAAGTAAAAAATAATAAAATAATTAAATCGGTAAATAAATAATAATTAAAATAAATAAATACTAATTACATATTTGAGTAATTGAATATTTAATTAATTATTTTTGTTAATAATAATAATAATTATTATTATTATAATTATAATAATAATATGAGGCCCTTGAGTTATAAGGAATAAGAAATGTCTTGTGTTTTAGGGTATTATTAGAAAACAAAAAGTGTCTTCCCCTCAACCTTCTTTATATTCTAAGCAGCATCTCCCGCACGGAATTAACACCTTCCCACAACTTTCCCTCAAATTTCTGCGTTCTATTATCCACTTACAGGCCTTGGGGTTCAAGTTGGACTGGGGTCAACAAGACAACTTGATTAAGCTAAAAGAAAAATACAAAAGTACGATGCAATTGAATGTTTCTATTATTTAACTTTTACTTGACTCTAGGATTTGGCTCCGCCCCACACGTCCCACACCACATTTGATGATGACATCGTACTATTATCAGGAGATGTTTCCTGGCAGGAATGTGCTGTAGGACGTTATGGGGCGGACTCTAAGATTTGAGCGCCAACCACCTGGCTTGAAACAAGCCCAGATTTCCTATTCACTCTCTATCTGCAATGAGCTAGCGGGTAGAAAATGGATAGGAAGAGTAGTTGAGACCAGTCAACAAAAGAAGGAATATTAGATTAACTTAACGCGGCAATGACTATGTGAGGGGGTTGTGAAACCAGTTATAACATTCCATGTCAGCTATTATGTTAGGGGATTCATGACCAACAATGACATCCCATGTCTGCCATGTAGACAGAGTGAGATTGGATTGTTGGAATTTATACTTACCGGCTCGGCTCCTTCTACGAAGGACCCTATCTAGGTCTTTCTCAGCACTTCCTTTTGTAAATTTCGAAGCATTCTCACGTCATCTTCAAAAAGACCAGCTTTGCTTTTAATTCAGTAAATTCCTTGCTACGGAGAGTGGATACATAGATCATTCCAGATAGTTTCCCTGATTCTTCGTTCTCCTTCATAAACTTACAAGCCTTAGGATCCAACAAATGATTTTAATAATGAACCCTATACGCTCAAAGCAAAAGTATATAAATGGATCACAGGATCAGTGTATTTACCTCATCGCACAAAGCCACAAACATTAACAGCGCAATAGCCATATCCACTATATATTCCACTTCCTTGAATTGGTTTGTCCTTTTATTTTAAACATTCCCCTTTATTCATGACATTCGTGTCAAATGCATTGGGTTCATTGGGTTCTCTTATTGATTACTTGTCAATTGCCACCAAAAAGCTTCACCATTCACAGTCCCAAAACAGCCTCCCGCCCGCTCTCACCATATCCCATAAGAGATGGCGCATTGCTCGTACATTTATCTATTCATCTCGAGTACTCGTGACTCTTGCAATAGATGTCATTACCAGGAAACAGGACCAACTCGTCATCACCATCCTACCATCCTCTCCCTCTTTCACCACCCTAGACATCAAACAAACCACCCCAACCTTCTCTGCCATCGACCAAACAAAGCTCACCCAAATTGTCAAGAATAAGAATTTGGACCTTCTACGACACGAGTATGGAGGAGCCCAAGAGGTTGCACTTGCACTTGATACTCACACAGAAAATGGAATCCTTGGTGACGATGATGATGTCCGCCACCGGCGTGAGGCTTTCGGTTCCAACACATACCACAAACCACCTCCAAAAGGCTTCTTACATTTTGTGTTGGAAGCTTTTAAGGATACCACGATCCTCATCCTCTTGGTCTGCGCCACACTGTCTCTTGCTTTCGGCATCAAAGAGCATGGGCTGAAAGAAGGGTGGTATGATGGTGGGAGTATATTTGTGGCCGTCTTTCTAGTAATTTCTGTTTCAGCTGGGAGTAACTTCAGGCAATCCAGACAATTCGAGAAGTTATCAAGCATCAGCAACAACATCCAGGTTGATGTTGTAAGAGGCGGGCGACGGCAACAAATCTCCATCTTCGACGTTGTAGTTGGAGACATTGCATGTCTGAAGATTGGTGATCAAATTCCAGCTGATGGGTTGTTCTTGGATGGTCATTCTTTACAAGTGGACGAGTCAAGCATGACGGGAGAGAGTGACCATGTTGAAGTTGATAAAACCAGAAACCCATTTCTGATATCTGGGGCCAAGGTGGCCGATGGCTATGGTCACATGCTGGTTACCTCCGTTGGCATGAACACAGGGTGGGGCGAGATGATGAACTCAATAAATCGTGATTCTAGTGAGCGAACACCACTCCAATCTCGGCTCGATAAGCTGACTTCATCTATTGGGAAGGTTGGTTTGGCAGTTGCTTTCCTCGTCCTTGTGGTGTTACTCGTACGCTATTTCACTGGAAATACAGAAGATGAGAATGGAAATAGGGAGTTCAACGGTTCCAAGGCGAAGATCAATGATGTGCTAAACTCAGTGGTGCGCATTGTTGCTGACGCTGTTACAATTGTAGTGGTGGCTATTCCAGAAGGTCTGCCACTGGCTGTCACACTTACTCTTGCCTATTCCATGAAAAGAATGATGGTTGATCAAGCCCTGGTTCGGAAACTCTCAGCTTGCGAGACAATGGGCTCAGCTACTACTATCTGTACCGATAAAACAGGTACACTCACAATGAATCACATGAAGGTTACTGAATTTTGGCTCGGTCAGCAAACAATAAGTGACGTTGCCTCTTCTGCAATTGCACCAACTGTTCTTCAATTATTTCATCAAGGAGTAGGTCTGAATACAACTGGTAGTGTATTTAGACCAACTTCAGGGGAAACCCCAGAGTTCTCTGGCAGCCCAACGGAGAAAGCTGTTCTCTCATGGGCTGTATTGGAACTAGACATGGATATGGAAGAATTGAAGAAAAACTATACAATTATGCATGTTGAAGCTTTCAATTCAGAGAAGAAACGAAGCGGTATATCAATGAAAAAGAAGGGGGAGAAGACAATCAACGTGCATTGGAAAGGAGCTGCTGAGATCATATTAGCAATGTGCTCAAGTTACTACGAGAGTTCAGGAAGCATGAAAACCATGCATGAAGAGGATAGGATGAAATTCAAGCAAATAATTCAATCTATGGCAGGGAAGAGTCTTCGATGCATTGCTTTCGCCCATAGGCAAATTCCAAATGAAGAATCCAGAGATAACACAGATAAGAGAGCTCATCAAAGCCTTGAAGAAACCAACCTAACCTTACTAGGACTAGTGGGCATAAAAGATCCATGTCGACCAGGGGTCCAAGAAGCGATCAAGGCTTGCAGAAAGGCCGGAGTGAACATCAAGATGATCACCGGAGACAATGTGTTTACTGCAAGGGCGATAGCCATTGAATGTGGGATACTCGAGCCCAATCTAGATATGAACAATGGGGAAATTGTGGAAGGTGTGGAATTTCGAAACTACACACAGGAGGAGAGAATAGAGAAGGTTGAAAGGATTCGTGTTATGGCAAGGTCTTCTCCCTTGGACAAACTGCTGATGGTTCAATGCTTGAAGCAAAAGGGCCATGTGGTTGCAGTCACTGGGGATGGAACCAATGATGCACCTGCTTTAAAAGAGGCTGATATTGGATTATCCATGGGTATTCAGGGCACAGAAGTTGCCAAAGAAAGCTCAGATATCGTGATCTTGGACGATAACTTTGCTTCCATTGCCACTGTTCTAAAATGGGGTAGATGTGTTTATAACAACATCCAAAAATTCATCCAATTTCAGCTCACAGTCAATGTTGCAGCCCTGGTGATAAACTTCGTAGCAGCAATTTCTGCCGGAAAGGTCCCACTAACAGCAGTCCAATTGCTATGGGTGAACCTGATCATGGACACATTAGGAGCTTTGGCTTTGGCCACTGAGCGACCCACTGAAGAACTCATGGAGAAGCCACCTGTAGGACGAACCAAGCCACTTATAACCAAGGTCATGTGGAGGAACCTCATGGCTCAAGCTCTATATCAGATAGTCATGCTCTTGACTCTACAGTTCAAGGGTGAGTCAATCTTCGGGGTGAATGAAAAGGTCAAGGACACCTTGATCTTCAATGTATTTGTGCTATGCCAAGTCTTCAATGAGTTCAATGCAAGGAAATTGGAGAAGAAGAATGTATTCAAGGGAATACATAAAAACAAGCTTTTTCTAGGGATCGTGGCCATAACCATCATTCTTCAAGTGATAATGGTGGAGTTTCTTAAGAAGTTTGCAGATACAGAGAGGTTAAATTGGAGGCAATGGTGTGCCTGTTTTGGAATAGCAGCCATGTCCTGGCCAATTGCTTGGGTTGTCAAATGCATACCAGTTTCAGATAACCCATTTCTCAGATCTCAAGTGGTGGGTCGTCTTTGAAGTAAAATGCAATGAAATGACTTCAGGTATTTGTTCTTCATGTTTATATGTATTAAATAGTATTATATATTGCATTCCTTCCTTCTGTAGACAATAAAATATATTGTTCATGTTCTTGTACACATTGATGATTCCTTAATGCCACGATGTTTCTTATAAGTTATAAACCTCAATAAAATATTCTTTTTTTTTTCTTTTCTTGTATGGAGTAAAAATTCTATTACACAGTTTCAGAAAATTTAGTGTATGAACAAGTACAAAAGCTTCTTTTATTGTCAGAAATATCAGCACAGACAAATCCCAAGTACCAAATCAATTGTGCATGTGCATTTCCTAAATTATCTAAAAGCATAGTTAATTTTAGGAAGTTGAAAGGTTCGGTGATTCAGTTAAGGAGAACGCTTTAATAAATAGGAAATAAATGCCTTATTTTTTGGGGCAATTGATATAAACTGATAAGTGTGAGAAAATGGATTGTAGTCTGTGAATGGCTAAGATGAACATTGAGTAATGGTCTGTTTTTATGTCCTCACATTCCCACCATCACCTGTCGAGATGTATGATGGACCGTAGCTGATTTTGGCCTCCACTTTTGTCGTGGGATTCGACTTCTCAGGACATGGACATAGACATTAAATAATTACCCACACTCTAGAAATCAAGGCATCCATTAAACTTCAAAGAAATCTATAGTTTTGTTAACTCTTGCAGTTGAAAGTTCACTTGTACAAACTGAAGTTAAGAAGCTTTAAGTGTCCCCAGTGGAGATTTTTCACCTATAGGAAGTGAGACAAGTATCATCATCATCATCCATGCCTTATCCCAACTATATGGGGTCTGCTACAGGCCTGTTTTGCCAATCCCTTCTATTCAATGCCATATCCACTGTTAAATTATTAATGCTTAAATGATTTGTTACTGCTTCAACCCTTGTTCTTTTTGGTCTAGCCCATGCTCTTAGCCCCTTCAAGGTGTAACAAATCACTTCTTCTAACTGGCACAGTTGGTGATCTTCTATTCACATGCCCAAACCATCTTAGTCTACTCTCTCATTTTATCACCTATTGGAGGTTCCTATGGATAACTTCATTCCTAATCCTATCCTTTGTAGTTTTCCCACGCATCCATCTTTCAGACTAATTGGCTCTTTCTTGTCATGTTTCCCACATTCAGTGGATGAGAAGTTGGGGATGTTGGTACAATCAGTGGGATTCCTGGCTGGTATTGGACTATTATCTATTTAAAATATTACCAAATATATGTATTTTAACAATATGCAGATATACTTTTTCTCTGATTAGCATGTAGATTATATTTGGGGAATTCTATTTTAACTTTTCACACAAAAGGATGAGGAATAGGCACCCAAGTGTGCTCTTAATAACTGCAGATGAAAATGCAAGTGAGAAATGAGGATCTGTTAGATATTATTTTGGGGCAGGAGCAAAATCCAGGGCAACAATTTTCCTTCTGTTAAATGGCGGAAAAATGTGTTTGAGATAGGACTAACTGATAGTTTTTTTTTTCTTAATACAAATTTTCTGTTCACATTGACATTTGAATAATTTGATGTGGTGCATCGATCTAGTGCAGAAACAGGTGGTCTTGGATCGCCCCTATCATCAAAGATCGGTGATAAGGAAGATTGCAAGATATATCAATAATCTAGTAAGACCCAGCCATCAGAACAGAGAGGAGACTAAGTTGGTGGATCTCATTGCTAACAGATGTTGAGAAAGTAAAGAAGACCTACAGATTAGTGAGGACAACTGCTGTGTCCTAAACTACACCTTTATTGAAGACCTTCAGGGCCATGCTACCCCACCTTCAATGTAAGTTCGTTCTGCTTGATCTTGTTATCAACAAAAAAAAAGAAAATCCTTCCTAGGGTTGGTTGCATGACACTAAAGAAACCCTTGTCAGAGAAAAAAAAAAAGCATTGACCTTTGGTTGCTTTCCATACCATCCAACATACACTTCGATGAATTGATCTCCTTCATCTCTCTCTGGCTTGAAGAATTATTTGCAATAAGCAATTTGATAACAGACACCCCTTACCCTCCATTATTTTAGATACAAGCTGATCTACTAACCTTTTTAATCTCATCTGAATAATTGGTGGTTTGGGAGGAAGTTGAAGTTCCCATACTGAACCTGCTTCATTGTCAAGCTGTGAAAAGAAATCTGCATTGAAGATCAAATTTATACTTTCTAGTTAATGCTCTAAAAGCAATCTGTCCCCAAACACTTCAAATGGAAATAATTACTTAGGATGGTGTCTATGATAGAGATACCTTCACTCACTTTGTTAATGAAAATTACATAAAGCAGCTGATTTGCAGTTAGCTTGCTTAGTTGAGGGAAGGAAACATGGAAATAGTGGATATATTACCCAAGAGATTTCTTCCAAATCGTCCTCAACAACCATGCAGGACGCCCTTCTCCTTGATTCATCCACATTCCTCAATTCCCAAATCACGGAGACTCAACAGCTAGGAAATTGGTCAATTGGCTGAACACAAGATTCATCAAGAAAGTCCGGTTCCAAATATGACAGAAAAAAGTGTTTGAGCATGGGACAGATCTAAACCATCTGATGTATTCTTAGTCCAAATATTCTTCAATAAGGAATTCCCACTCACCAGGTTGTTTTTCCCAGTTCAAAAATATGGGTCCACAAAGTCCTGTCAAAGGAGGCATTCCTTGCACTGGATAGATGCCTCACAGCTGATTTCCTTGTTAGAATATGTCTAATTTTGGACAATTGTCTATCCGTGATATGCACAGAATGCACAAGTACATAGGATGTGTTCTTGATGACAAAATTTTTTTGAAGGGGGGTTAGTGATGACAAAATCAGTTTTCATACTCAAAACTTGGGTTTAGTTCATTTTTTTCTTTTTTGAAAGCTATATATATATAGTGATGCGCAAGTAGTTGCATCCCAGTTTTAGCCTCCAACTACCCATTAATAAGAGACGGGTCATCAAAAGGAAGGCATAGAAACTTGATATTGTTGAATCCTGTTTTGGGGTTCGTACAAAGAGGAGGAGGTTGGAGGGACCTTTTGGATTGATAAAGTATATGTTTGTAGAGCTTCCGTTTATTACTAAACGTTTGTAATTGATTTGTTTTCAAAACTGACAAAAGAAATAATGTCAATCGCTTATAACAAATAGGTGCCACATTAGCAGAATAGTGAATAAATGACTAACCGATGGGGGAAGCGTTAAAATGAAGCTTCCCCCAATGGTAGGCATGCACATAAATCAAGGTCACCTTTTGTGAGTATTTATGCATATGGATCACCATGATGGGCTAAATGCTGATTTGGTGATGACATGGTGGCACTTTAATAAATGCCTATCACAAAACACCCATAGAACAAAACACACGCAAAGTCTTAATAGGAGTCTAGATCTCCCACAACATGCTCATACATGGTGGGTCCTACTTTTATGGTGGATCCCAATCTCATGGTAAGATGTCAAACACTGCACAATCAAACAACACCTATCCCTCATCGATTCCTCATTCCTTTCAGCAAACTACTTTATTTGTCCATGAATTTATGTCTGTGTCATCCCAATAGACCCATAATCCCATACTAAACCCAAATTTTGCATCGGGTTTGGATCTATGGTTTTGTCCCGGCTATTAATAGGGTTGGTTTTGGATGTGCATTTTGAATCTTAATGGTGCAAATGGATCAGATCATGATCTAACCCGATCCTATATTCTTAGATTCAAATAGCCCCATTTTGGATCTTTAGATTGGATCAGACTAGATAATAAGATACAATTAGAAATTGGATCGAATTCGGATCACCCCAATCTGATTTGATATATATCTTATTTATTTATTTATATAAATATATATAACACATATATATGTATGTTATTTATTTATTTATAAACCACATGTATATATATATATGATTAAAATAGTTGAATATATACTTGTATTTTTTGTATTTCTTTATTTAAATTGTTATATTTTATTTTTCTTTTAATATTTTTTTCATTTTTAAAAAATTCATATGGGATAGGATTAGATCGGAAGATCTAACTATCTCATCAAATTTGAATTCAAATCCATGTTTATTAGATCTGATTGGATCAAATATGCCCTTAATAGTGTCTGATCGGATTCGGATATACTCTGGTTTGAATCCGGTCCCGATCCATTTGCACCCTAATTTTGATTTCTAGTTATAATAGATCTGGAATTGGATCATTTATTTTGATTGTTTATATATACTTCATATTTCATGACCTTATTTTTTATAATTAATAGGACCCGTGCAATGCACGAGAAAATAAAAAGTTGATTAATTTTATTATTAATTGATAATCTGAAAGATATCAAGGATTTTTTTTTTGCATAGATCAAATTACAAAAATGGCATAAAAATTATTGCTACATGGGGCTACACAACCAAGGGAATCATCCCACAAACCCATAAAGCCCCCAACCCTAGTGCAAGCTGGATTCGATCCAAAGTCTCTACTATAATCATAAAGAAACCTTACCAACCAATCATTTGACACTTTGTTAGGTGATGTTTATAATTAAATTAATAAAAAATCTCTATTTATTGTTCTTTGCAGAAATGAAAAATAAAAAATAGAAATAAAAACTTGAATATCTTAAAAATCCTTAGTACAAATATTGATATGAATAAATTATTTTTCAAACAAAAATAAATAAACTTTTGAATTAATACAAGTAAATGTTTCAAAATTTATTGATATGAATAAATTAATTTCCAAAAGAAATTTGAATTTATGAATATTTAATTATTAATTTTTTAAGTTTTTAGTAAATAAGATTTTTTTAAATTACCTTTCATGAAATTAAATTACCAAAAACATGAAAATTAGTTTATGGAAATCACTAGATTAAAATTTTTCAATAAATATCAAAAACCAATGTAAATTACCAATAATTGTGGAAACTATTAATAATTACCAAATATAAATTATCAATACTAACATTCTCCAATAGCTTTCCTATTTAATAATTAACAAAAACCAATGAAAATTACCAACAATTAATTATAGAAATTATTAAAATTTTCCAATTTAATAAATTTCAAAAAGAAATATTTAATTTTATAAATAGTTATGGAAATTATGAATATATTTAAAATTGCCAATAATTTTCCTATTTAATATTTAACAATTTCCAAAATCCAATGTAAATCAAAATATCACTAAATATTTTTTGTTATCAAAATTAATAATTTTCTGAAATTACCTAAAAACTATTGAAAATTACATAAAATTTAATTTTCTAAAATTTTAAAATAAATAATTATCTAAAAAATACTAAAATTTTTAGGTAAGAATTATCAATTCCAAATAATACACATATATATATAGTTAATTTCGTATAATAATGTATTAATATATAAATATTAAAAAATTTTTATTATTCAATAATTATTGATATGAATAATTAATTTTCAAACATTTGTATATTTATAAATAATTAATCAATAAAATTATCAAAATATATTGATATTGTTAACATTTTAACTATCCTACACATTTAATATTTGGGAAGCTTTTGTCTTTGTTATTGTGGTGAAGTGGAAGGCAGGGTGACATTTCCAAAGTCTAAGAGCATGATGATATTGCAAAATGAGGGCCTAGGTTGGGTGAAGGCAAACCCATACCCAACTTGTGTTTATTTTTCAGTTTTGAATTAATAATTTTTTACTTTGTTAAATTTTAATTAAGTTATGATATTATGCTAACTTTATTACTATTTAAAATGTTTAATAACGTTAGAATTTGTTATTATAAATTAAGTATAATATTATTTTAATTAATTTTGAAAATTTTTATTGTTAAAATTAAAAACAGTAATTTATTTTGAATTTTCTATTATGTGAATCATTTTTAAATTGAAATTAAGTTTTTTTTACTTTATAATTATAAAATTGTTACAATTAATTATTAAATTTTATAATGACAATATGAAAATATTATTTATAATTATAATAATATTTTTAATTAATTATTAGATTTTATTATTTTTCTTATTGTATTTTTTCTCTTATTAGTATTTTAGATATTTTTTTACTCATTATATTTCAATGTTTAAGTTTTAACTTAAAATACTTTTATAAAGAAAAGATGTCAACTTAAACATTAACATTTTAATACATTAATGAAAAATTAAATGAATGTAATTAGAAGGTAGAGGGAGATAGAGATTGAAATAGATAGAGAGATAGGGGAGGGAAAGAGACGTTGGAATTAGATATTTATTGCGAGATAGACTCGGGGATGTTTTATGAGGAAGTTTTAGGTGGGGGAGATAGTTTAGGTGAAATTTTAGGAGAGGCGATGATTTAGGTGATTGGGAACGTGACAAGAGAGGGAGAGAGAGAGAGATTTTAGAAATATTTTAAAGGGGAAATGCGGGTTGTTTAAAAAGTGCCATGGCATAAAAAGATAAAAAATTCAATAGGAGAAAGCACCATGGGCCAAACAGTAATGAATTTTGTGGGAGTTTTAAACTGAATGGCTAGTATATATTGAACATTGGAGCCCTTGTTAGGTTTCACATAGTGAAAACAACTATTTTCTCATAGTTGAACACATTAATGCAATATGATCACAAATAAGAGACAAATAAAGAGCTATTATTTTTTTTATTGATGTAGCATGGAATCTGTGTTTCGCACTTTTAGATATACATACGCCAGTCTTGGTAAGTATGTATTTACATGTCTAAAATCCTCTATACTAAGGAGTGCAAACATTTGGAAGGCGATGGATAGGAGCCCAGATCAGCGCTCCACAATGCCCCACGGCACATCCCAACCGTTTGGAATTAAACATCTTCCGATGACTAGTATGGGAGATGTTCCCAATGTATGTTAAGATGTGCATGTAGGGCACTGATGTGATCTTTGATGATTAAGACATTAAAAATGAAAATAAAATATTAAAAAAAAACAACTTGAAAGTTACCAACTAAGATGAGCCTTGTTAAATACCTTTAAATTTTAACTAAAATAAGAAAAATATAGTGGACAACCATAAATGAAAAAAGATAAATGATTTAACCATCACATAAAAATAAATGATGGAAAAGACAAACCGCGCGTGCCTTAGAAACTATTTAAGCAAAATCATCAATTTATGACAAACCTACAACCAGAAATAAGAACATATAAGAAAAAAAGAATAATGAGGTTAGATCATGATTGTAGAATAGAACAAACCAAAAAAGAACACCCTGAGAACAGGAACAAAAAAAAGTGTCATATCTCACAAAAAAAATGAAGAATTGAAGAATAGGTACAGCATCAAACAAAATTAAAAAAAAAAAAAAACCACAGTATCAAGAAAAATACCAAAAAAATTATTAGAGTGACAACAAATAGACAAACCATGCCTTAGGAAATAGAAAACAACAAAAAATTTTCACAGTTATATTTTTTGAATTGTTAATGGCAAAGCAGGTGTACGAGTTAGATAATTGAGTAAACTTCACATATCAACAACGATGGCCACAAATCTTCAAGGCACAAACAAGTAGGAGTGAGAATGGGTCGATTTGGTTCGGTTCCATGGAAGAACTTAGAACCTATCCTGTAGGGGTCAGTTTCAGGTTTTTGGAACCAAAACCAATCCTGTGAAGGTCGGTTATGGCTTTGGCGGTTCCGATGTCTACCCGTACATGGAACATGTTCTTTATTTACCCTTTCCCCTTCAAGAAAAAATTAAACATGTCCTTAAAAATGTGATTTTCAAATGAAATGATATAATATTCTTATAGTTTTAAAACTAAAATTGTCTTTATTGATTAAATTGAATAATTTAATATGTAGATTATCATAATATATTAATATATGGTTAAAAATTGTCATTATAATTTAAATTTTGTAAATATTACCTTTTACATTATATATTATACACATACAAATATTAAAATAAAAACAAATGATCAAATCACTTAAGTAACTCGATGGTTAAATGAGACAATGGCTTTTGTAACCATGAGTGTTTGGGTTCAAATCTTCACATCCTTAAAAGTATTTTGAGGTTTATTTCAAGACAAGTTTGGTTCCAAGGCCAGTTCCACCAAGGCTAGTTCATCGAGTTGGTTTAGATAGGGTAAACCCCTGGACCTTGGAACCCAACCTGGGTGGGGGCCAATTCTAAGAATTTGGAACTAGGCCCTAGCATGTAACAAATCAGGTAGGGTTGGTTCAAGATCAGTTCAAGGTCAGTTCCATTTGGTTCCGGGTAGAACCTACTCATTTACTCATCCCTACCGACAAGCACTACTATGTCATTGGTTGGTTAACTAATAAACAATCTCCAAGGCACTGACATTGTACACATCAACCACCAACTGCAAGACTATAACTTCATATAACTTTGGTTCCTGGACATTTATGCTCTTTGCCTTCTCCAAGAGAAACCTCCCATGCTCATCCATTACTACACCTGTGTCTACTTGCCCGTTAACTCCATCTTCTATTTCTCAACTATTGTATAGTTTGGTAAACTTCCCTCGAGTATGGATCTGCAACCATTAACGAAGTTATTATTGAAGAGATATTCGTGACATTGGTTGGGTAGAAGTATAAGATGGGATTTGAGCTTCCAACATGAAAGGAAGAAGATAGGGTAAGAAGGGGCAATTGCTTTGGTGGTTCAAATTTTCAAGTGAGAATGATGGTGGTGTGATGAAGTTGGCAAAATAAAAAGAGATGAAGAAGAGTAAGGAGGGAAATAAGAAGAATATGTAGGATATGGATGATGGGATGTGGGAATTTTAGGAAAGTGGGGATTGAGAGAATGTGAGAGAGAGATTGTAGGAAGATCTTTAGGCTGCATTTATTTCCGGTGTAAATGCACATTTACACCCATGGAGTTGAGAAACGATGGTTCGTTGAGAGTGTAAAATACGGATCGGCCATTGTTCCTATTTACACTCGTCCTGATTTTTTAGAGGTTACCCTGTTTTCTGGGGAGATTTATCAGAGAGGGAGAGAGAAAGAGAGAGAGAGTGAGAGACAGAGAGGGAGGGAGACGAAGCCCAACAACTATTGGAGATCTCCTTCTCCTCCATCGGTGTTCTCCAGCAACTTAAATTAATTTATTACCTAGCCGTTGGAGATCTCCTTCTCCTCCATCGGTTACCCTGTAGTGGCATCCACAGAAACCCACCGATGGAGGGAGTTGTTTTCTGGTTCCTGTCGTTCTCCTTCTCCTCCTTAGTGTCTTCAAGCAACAATTAAGTATAAAAGGCTAGCATAGTCAGTATCTAATAACCAATAAGTCATCAATCAATCAATAAATAACTGGGTACACACAATCTTCTATATATGCTTTACTATACCTTGGCATCCTTGTGGCAGATAAGGGTTGCCATCGTAGTCATTCTTGCAACGACACAGATATCTGCTGCCGTCGATGGAGTTAATGCATTCAGTGTTGTTTCCACAGGCATAGTTCACCTATAGGCTTGGATCTCCGCAGGTTGGTTCCCAATCGCCCATTCCAACACCACAGGAGTTCCCGTCTGGTTCCCAAACTTATATGGCACTCTCCTTGTAAAATTCCATATATCTGATTCCATGAAACTCAACCATTCATCCTCAACCAGGAAGGCATAGCTACAATTGGAGTCGTCAGAGCTGTTGCTTTGGAGTTTTACTTGAAACGTATCAAGACCCCGAGGAATGGACGTCTGGCAACACCCGATGCTGGAGCAAGATCCATAGATCACATTGGCGATACTGCCACACACAGAGCTGCACCCAGTCTAGAAACCGTTAGGGTTTACGTAGTCAGACAGAGGAGCATCAGTTAGCGATGGAGAGAGAGAGAGAGAGGTGGAAGGCGGAGGTGGGTTCAGATCTGCCACTACAACTGGTTGCAACGGCGGTGATGGAAAGAGAATAAAAGGGAGGAAGAAGAAAAAGAGAGAAGGAGAAGAAGAAGAAGAAGAGAGAAGGAGAAGCGAGAGAGAAAGAGCAAGCGAGCCAGTGAGAAGGAGAAGAAGAAGAGAACGAGAAGAGAGAGAAAGAGAGCAATGTAATAAATACATCGATACATCGATTATCGATGTAATTCGTTGGTAAAATGTAATTCGGTGTAAAATTACATGTTTACCAAATGCCTGCAAATCGAACCGGGGTATAAAGTTTACCCCAGTTCGATTTTACACTTCTACCAAACGCAGTATTAGTAATTGGGAAGTGGGAATTAATAGAAAAGTTAATTAAAAGAGTCCATGTGGCAAATTGACAAAGCTAGAAAGGGCATAAAGAAGAGAGAAAAGCAATGAATGAGTAGCCTCCATTGGGGTAATTATGGAGGAGGAGAGGCCATTTGACATGGCCATCTTTGTTTTAATATATAATAATAGATATAGATTGTGTATATAATGTCTAAAATTGTCATTTTATAAGAAATACAATAAAATTTGAGAAGATATCACCAAAAAAAAATATTAATAGTTTATCAGCAAATTACCAGGCAACCTGTTGGTTAAAAATTATGATCAAGTCCATGTTATTATGCCTCTCCTTTCTTTAAACCCCCTTTATTGCTTTCTCCTTAACTCTGTCTCATTTCCCCTTTTCAGTCCTCCCATTAAGACAAATCAGTAAGTTCACCTTATCTATTCCCAACCCAATTAACTAAGAATATTTCTAAAATCTCTCTCTCCTAAAATATCTCATCTTAACCACATATCATTTACCCCACTCCCCCAATCAATTTCAAAAATCTCTTTCACCTAAAATATCTCTATCTATTTATTCTCTTTGCTTTGACTGATATAGTCTTTTTCCCAACACGTTTTTGAATTTTAAGGAGTTGATTGAAAATATGTTTCCTATCTCTTTTTTATGGGCAAATGACGTAATGATTTACATCTCCATTTAACCACTATATCTGGTTTTCCCTTGCATGACACAGGCCCCAATAATAAAATAATAAAGAACATCAAGAACTCTTCAAGCTATTAAAAATATAAAATAAGATGGACACCAGACCAGAGGAGAAGTCACGCTGTTGCTAATATTTTAATCCTTTTACCTTTTTTAGGTCTTATTGAGGGCCAATTCATTCAACCAGAATGCTCATAGTACATTTTACCAAAATTATCTTTTGATTCGTAAGAAATTGATGCATGTGTTTTTATTTTATTTTTTTCGAATCTAGTTTAGAGGGGTCAGTTTAAGACTGATCTACCCCTTGAATCACTGTCTGACCTGAAACACTTCCTATAGGAATATATGAAAAGCCTCTAATATGATATATATCAATTTGATACATATCGATACTTTGAACCTTTGCCCTCAGCTGTTAAATAAATTTGATCAAAGCATTTCAACCAATTTTGATATTTTTCAATTTGCTTAGAGAGCTCGAGTGCAATGCATATCTGTAGAAAATATTGGCATGCGGCCCCTTATGCCAAATTGCCAACGGATTAGTAGTAGTAGTAGTAGTACTAGAAGAGTGATAACATCCGGTGAGTCTCAGTTTCAACACTCAAAGGCAACCCAGATGAAGCACAATCACCTCAGCACTGAGTTCGTACAAACCGGGTTAGTATTTGGGGGTAGAGGTGCACTTAGGCAGGCCCAACTCGAGTCCAAATCGATCCAGACCATAATATTATACAGGCTTGAGTTTAGATTTTTGATCCTTTCAGGCCAAGTTTGAGTCTAACTCTTAGGTAGCCCAAACCTAGTCTGAGCTCAATCCTATCTTATTCTAATCCTAACTCAGTCTGCCTATGTACATACATATATGCATATACAAATATATATTTTTTTGATAAATCACACACACACATACATACATACGTATATACATACATTTACATTAAATTTTAGTATAGATTGATTGACCCATCCGAACTAGGTCTAGATCCGAGTCCAACCTGAATGCATCAAATTTCAATTCAGGTCAGGCTTAGATTAGACAATTTAGACTTAACCTCAAGTTAGGCCTTAGGCCCAATTCTTAGGGTTGGGCCTGAGTTGAGCTTAAACCTGGCCCAGCCTGCCAATTTGGACCACTATTTGGGAGTTACAGCACATGTGAACCCGTTAAGAAAGGGGTGTTCACTTTTTATCTCACTAGAAAGCGGATATTTTTTATTCTATATATCTTTTTTTATATGTTATTCATTTTAATTTGTTCTGTTTTAAACACTCCATTGATTCATTATACAAGTTTTTATATATTAAAATTAATATTATTTCTATTAGTAAAATTGGTTTAAATATTATATTTAATGAATCATGGGTTCAAGTTCAAGTTTTATGTAGTTATTTTTTATTTGTTTCGTTCATCATATAGAATAACAAAATAATTTTTAATTCTTTTATCAGAATAACTTTTAGTCTGAATCAGTCTGTCTCATACTGGATTTACGAAAATTATATAATAATTTACATGGTATAACGTGTGATACTTCTAAGGATTTTATAAATTGTAGGGATAGAGTTAGTCTATAGATTTCCCTTTAATATTTTATTAATTTTAATTTAATTTACCAATGCTATTTGATGTAAATTACGATTTAAATTCAAATGTTAACTAACTAATCAAATTTGAATGCGGTGAGTTAATAACTTTTGTGACCGCTGGGGTCATGCCAAATGAAATATGAACACACCGTTGTTTGAATAAAAAAACAGTTGATGTGATGTTATTTGAATGCTCTGAATATATCTCATAATCAAAGAAATGCTCTGATTTAGGTGATAAACTTTTGATTTGAGAAAGGGTTGATTAGCGCAATATTGTAGGTGATAAATTTAGGGCAATATTGTAGTTTAATTTAGGTGATAAATTTTCAACGGATAATAAAAAATGACAACTTTAATAGCTTACGGCAATATGGGCAATATTGTAAGAGAAATTTCAACATTTCGTGAAAGCAAAAAATCTTCATATATTGCATCATAAGTTATCTTCTTCACTGAGTTTGCAGGGAAGGAGGAGGAAGATCAACAATTTACCGTTGATTACCGTTGATCTTTTACTGCCGGCGTCGGTTGGTGTTGGTTGTCAATGATTTGGTAACGTGGTTAGGTTCGGAAGACAAAAGGGGTTTGAGTCGAATTCTAACATGAATGGGAAAGCCAAATCATGTTTAGTTGTCGCCGATTCAACCAGCTGAATCACTGATAGCGGAGAAAGTCTCCATTAATTCACAATTAAGACTGATGAGATGAGGTGTTCGTCTATCATTGGTGGATGCACTTGTCCAATGCACCCATAGGTGCGCAGAACGCGGACTCTCAATTTCAGCCATGCTCTTTGATAGAAATACAATCGAACGAAGAATTAAAATATTGATACACCCTGATGTTTGAAGAGGTGAATTGATACTTCAAACCTTATGCTTCATTTTATTTTTAGCTTCTTTTTCATCAAAATTTTATATTTGAACCTTTGAGCCCAAGTAGGAATTAATTGACCATCTTGGTAAAGCTCTTGTATGAGTTATTTGTTCCCCACATTGAGAAGACTGGAAACATTTCTTTTAAATCCCTTGTTCAATGTAAATTACAACGGACCAAATGGAATATGGTGGTTCAATTGATGGGACCTCTGGCTCCAATTGAGGACTCTGAACCTCCTACCTACAAGATGTATCCCTACCCACCTCCATGCATTGGGAATATCTCTACATGCATAATAAGATATCGCATGTGTGGCCCTGATCACATATATAGGTAGGTGTGGGTAGGAGATCCGAACTCCGGATTGGGACGGTTTTAAGGGCACCAAAGTCCATAATAAGATACCGCATCCGTAGTAGATCTGTATAAGTTTCAACTTTTAACCGGGTCGAAAACCGTTGATTGCAAATTTGCGATGCAAGTGAAGTAACCACTAACCACAAATTCCATAACAACTTGAAAAAGAGACAGACGAAACTTAATTTCATTGATGCAAATATATGGAAAGTGTGGGCACTGTCTTATTAATTATTCTTATGTTAAATATGTGGGACCCCTCTTGCTGTGGCTCTTGATTCTTGAAGACTGCAGACGCATTTGAAAGTCAAACAGGTGTAGTCAGCTTTGAAAGTTATACACCAAAACAAATTCGAAGAAGTACAGATACACACGATGCAAAATTCTAAATTGTAGCCCCCCTATTATTAATCCTCTCCCCCTATAAACCACATCCTGCCCGTGAATTTAACATCAATTCACGGTCAGCATGCATTCCCCTATACTTTAGGCTATAAAATTCTGATCTGGGTTGGTTGGTCATTCTTTCAAACAAATTTGATGGACAGCTTTGAAAGTCATACACCAAAACGAATTTGCTGGACACACTAGTGACCAGATCAGATGGGTGATATGGGTGGGCCAGGCAACCAAGATAATATCGCTGAAAATGAATGAGAAAAGATCGAAACAAATGAGGGATAAATGATAGCACATCGTCTGTTGTAAATTTCAACGTTTAGTTCCCAAGTTACAGTTATTGGATCGTGAAGATGGAGGAATCAAGAGTTCGCACGCGGAAAGGCAAGGAGAAGCCTCTGTCAGTAGATCGGCGACGCAACAGCAAGCAGCGACCTCTCCGGCGGCGTGACGGAAAGATAGTTTGGCCCCGTGATGGCAAGGAACAGTCGTGGATGGATCGGCATCGTAGTGGAAAGAGTAAGCGAGAGATTACTAGGCAACTGAGAGATGAGCTTAGGCTAGAATCCTCATTCTCTTTCGCCCCACTTTGTGCTGAACCCAACGATGAAGATGAGGAGGAGGAGGAGGAGGAGGAGGAGGAGGAGCCTTATGAGCATGAGGAGGCACCTCTCCTATCCGGAATTCCACTCTCATCGTCTGAAATCTCTCTTTATCCCAAACCCAACAACGACGAGGACCATAGTGAACCCAGCTACCATGCCGATAGACAGGACCAACTTCTCTCTGGGGTCTCTACAACAGAGTCTTACATCTCCTTGCCTGCCGAAACCAACCATGACAGTAGGTATGAGCAGGAGCAGCCCCTTATTGGGACCTCTCGCTCATCTTCAGAAATTTTCCTCAGCACTGGAACCTCAAGCTCAAGCTCAAGCTCTTCGCCGGAATCTCAATCTCGCCATCTCCTTGAGGGGATCTCAAGCTTACCATCCCAAGTTTCCATCAATATTGACGATCACGGTTGTGATGGGTTACGCTTCTCCGACGTTGACCAGCCAACCCTGATCGAAATTGTTAAACAGAAGGACTTAGACCTTTTAAAACAACACTATGGAGGAGTTGAAGGAGTTGTCCTCGCTCTTGCTAGTGATGCAGTGAGTGGGATCCATGGCTGTGCTGCCGATGTTGAGAGCCGCCGCGTCGTGTTTGGTTCGAATAAGCAACCACCCCCAAGCCCAAAGGGCTTATTTCATTTCTTCTTGGAAACTTTCACGGACAGTAGTAACGCCATCAGCTTGGCCTCAGCTTGTCTTTCTCTTGGGTTTGGAATCAAAGCACACGGGCTGAAGGAGGGATGGTACGATGGTGGGAGTGTTCTATTTGCTGTCTTTCTAGTTGTCGCCTTGTCTATGGCGAGCAACTTCAGGCTCTCAAGACAACTAGAGAGGTCGTCGACCCTCAGCAACATCAGGGTTGAGGTCGTGAGAGACGGATGCCGGAGAAGCGTTCCTTTCGTCGACATGGTAGTCGGAGATGTGGTCAGTCTGAAGTTCGGTGATCAAATTCTGGCAGATGGCTTGTTTCTGGATGGCTGTTCGTTACAGGTGAACGAGTCTAGCATAACTGGGAAGAGTCATGACCATGTGCAAGTAAATTGCAGCAAGAACCCGTTCCTGCTATCCGGTACCACAGTCGTGGAAGGATCTGGTCGCATGCTCGTCATCTCTGTTGGAACCAACACAGGCTGTGGCCAGATGATGATGAACTCAGTCTCAATGAGCCATTACAGGAATGAACGTAGCCATCAGACCCCACTACAAGAACGGGTGAATAAGTTGACTTCCTCTTTATCCAAGTTCTTTCTGGCGATCCCCTTCCTTTCTCTTGTGGGGATTCTGATGCTTGACTTGGTGAGGAACACAGAAGATGATGGATGCAACTCTAAGACCAACAATCTGATTAATGAATTGTCAAGCATTAGGGGATTTGTATCTGTAAATGCAACAGTTGCAATCGTGGTGGTGGCAATTCCAGAAGGCTTACCCTTGCTTATCAAGAATACTCTTGCTCACTCCATGGACAGGATGAGGGGAAATAAGGATCACAGGAAAAAGATCATGGTTCAGAAACTTTCAGCCATTGAGGATATGGGTTCAGTCACCACCATCTGCACAAATGCAATCGGCACATTGACTTCGAATACAATGACAGTAGCAGAGTTTTGGCTTGGTGGAGAAGCAATGGATGACTCCTCTTTGCATTTTGATAAAGTAGCACCCAATGTAATCGAATTGCTGAGGCAAGGAATTGGGCTCAATGTTGTTGCAGAAGTTCTCAGAGTCAGAGCTACTTCAAGAACATGCCAGTATTTGTATGGTAGCCCAGCTAACAAAGCCATTCTCTCCTGGGCTATGTTCAAATTGGGTATGAGTGAAGAATACCTAATTAGGCAGAAGATCTATGATAAGAAAACATTCGGCATTCACTGGAATGAGGATGCCAAGGAAATAATCAAAAGCTTATCAAGTTATTATGAGAAAAATGGCACCATTCAACCCATGGATGAAGGCAAAAGGATGGAGTTGGAGCAAATAATTGAAGCTATGGCAAGTAATGGACTCCAGCGCGTTGCTTTCATCCACAAACAAATCCCAGATCTAGAAGACCAAGATGAAATGGTTGGTCACAAGCTACAAGCTGAGGGCCCGACCCTGTTAGGCCTGGTGGGTCTGAAGTACAACTGTCCACATGAAGTGACAAAGGCAGTAAAGGCTTGTAGAGATGCTGGAGTGGGTGTCAAATTGATCACTAGGGAAGATGTTTTCACTGCAAAAGTTATAGCCAGAGACTGTGGAATACTTGAACCTGATGAGAAGTTGAATGATGAAACAGTGGTGGAAGGGGTGGAATTTCGAAAGTACTCACCAGAAGAAATGATGGATAAGGTTGATAGAATAAGGGTAATGGCAAGGTCCTCCCCATCTGACAAACTTCTGATGGTGCGATGCTTGAAGCAAAAAGGTCATGTAGTTGCAGTCACAGGAGATGACAAAAATGATGCGCCAGCATTAGCAGAAGCTGACATTGGACTAACCATGGGGATTGAAGGCATTCAAATGGAAAACGAGAGCTCAAATATCATCATCTTGAACGGTGATTTCGCTTCTATAAAGGAAGGTCTGAGGTGGGGCAGGTGTATTTTCAACAACATTCAGAAGTTCCTTCAGTTCCAGCTCACTGTGAATGTTGTGGCACTGGCGATCAACTTTGTCACAGCGATCTCTTGCGGTGAAGTTCCCTTAACAGCAGTCCAGCTGCTATGGGTGAATCTGATTATGGATATATTTGGGGCATTGGCTCTAGCCACAGATCAACCCACCAACGATCTCATGAAGAAGTCACCATTTGGTCGAACCAAACCGCTTATCTCCAACATCATGAAGAGAAATCTTATCGCCCAGGTTCTGTTTCAGGTGACCATCTTATTGACTCTGCACTTGAAGGGAAGATATATATTTGGGGTGAGCGAGAAGATCAAGGAGACCCTGGTGTTCAATACTTTCGTTCTCTGTCAAATCTTTAATCTCTTCAATGCAAGGAATTTGGAGAATAGGAACATATTTAAGGGGATAGAGAAGAATGAGTGGTTTTTGGTGGTTGTTGGGATCACTCTTGTTCTTCAAGTGGTGATGGTGGAGACTGTAAATAAATTTGCCAACACAGAGAGGTTGAATTGGGGGCAATGGAGTGCATGTATTGGAATTGCAATCTTATCTTGGCCCATTGGTTGGATTGTTAAGTGCTTACCAGTTTCTGCTGAAGTTGTCAACGGAAATCTCGGTAGAGTCGATTGGATTCACTCTGTTCCACTTGTAAATCATTCTCGGAGACATCTCAAAAGAAAATAACTATATATAGAATATAGTTGTCTATATTTTGTGCTTTTTCTTTTTTAATGATCTAGGGTAAGAGTTTCTGTGGGCGCCTACAAAGAATTGAGTATAAGCTCGGATTTCTAACATTTTCTTATTGCAATCTAGTAATTCATACCTTTAATATTTGTTTCATTTTATCTTTAATCATTTGACATATTCTTCAACTCCCTTTGTCTTGTTATTTTTGGTTTCTGATCTAGTCTTTTACTGTTGGTGTTGTTAATCAGCTAGACCCAAGGAGTCAAAGTGGTAAGTAGTTGACTTGAGGCCATCTCCACTGTATATACAAGAATGTGGACTTAGGTGTTACTTTCTATGATTCAAAGAATAGCATGGTATTGGCTGTAGACAGGTTACAATGTTTCGTGATACATATATTAAAAGCTTTGCTTATGAGTGGCAACGAACCGAGTTCGAGCTTAATGTTCTAGTTCGAATCAAACTCGAGCTCGAGCCTCATGTTATTCAGCTTGATTCGGCTCGAATTCACATCTAATTACCGATTACTTGTAGGATTAGATACAAAAATGATGCATCTTAAACCTTCAGGAGTTCAAGTGAAGGCCTAATTAAAAAAAAGAAAAAAGCTGATTTATTGGATTCATGTCAAATTTAAGGCTGAATTGTATGACTTGTGACTTTGTCTTTTAGCAAATAAGTTATAGGTCGTGAGCTCCCTAATGGCTGAAGCTGATGTTGGAATTTGATGGAGTCATTGGTTTGGCCATTGAACACCCCATCTTGATGTTTTCTTGTCTATTCTATCCTTAATGTCTTGACTTTTCTAGTTGGTGTGGTCTGTTTTTGTCAGGATTTTCCTCTATTTCATTTCTATTATATTTATTATTAGGGATACTTCAGAAATGTGAAATTATTGTCACAAGGCAGTACATGAAATGAAGGAGCCTGTTAAAACCTGTTGGTATGGCGGAAAAGTTTGCCTTTTGGCTTTAACTAATTCATGAAGGAAAATTAAGTGAGGTTGATTGTTGCATGTTATATTTCAAAAACTTACGATGTTCGTTTATTGTAATGAAATTCTTTTTTCTTCAATTTGGGTGGGGAAGAAATATTGTGCTAAAGACATTTTAATGATTTTTTGTGTTAAGTACAATTATTATGTTGAGCATAATGATTTATCAATTTCTAAGGATTTAAGCATCAGATTTTGAAACTGTTTTTTAGTTTTATAATATTGAAGAGATACATTACCAGTATTTTTTTTCGAATCATAAACTAATAGAAGCTAAAAATTTAATTAGTTTTTAAATTACTTATATTAAGTTTTTCCTTCATTTTTAATCTCTCAATTATTCAATAAAAATCTATTCAAAATTGTTTCTTTGCCTTCCCATTTGCGAGTGTTCAGCATGGGCCTCCTTTACTAGTATAATATATTAAAGGAATGTGGTCAGGCAACAGTCCTTCTCCTTCAGACACGTGACACTCCAATTTTTGAGAAAATATGATTTCAAAAGTTGTTATCTCCACTCTTAAATAGAATAACTATTTGAGGTGATTCAAACGTGGCTACTAATCAAAAAAAAAACCACATAAAAAGTCTATCCACTATAAAAAAAGAGTCGGTGGTTAACTTACTTCTTCAAACTTCACTATATATCAAGAGAGAGTGAGAGAGATTTAACAAAAAAAGTAATATTTTTTTTTGTTAAAAAAATAATGAAAATTAATACAAATTTAACAAAGCCCATGCATTGCACGGGTCTTAAAACATAAAACTCAAAACCAGAACAGTAGGCATACTAATGGATCGGATCAAATTCGAATTTGGGTATATCCGAATCCGATGCAATACTATTAATTGTTGATCCAATCTGATCTCATAAACATGAATTTGAATTCAAATCTGATGAGGCATTTGGATCTTCGGATATGATTCGATCCAATTTAATTTATAAAAAGATAAATAAATTATTAAAAAATAAAATATAACAATTTAAATAAATAAAAACAAAAAATACAAATATCTTTTCAAATATTTTTTTATAAAAAAATAAATAATATAACAAATTTATAAAAATACCATATAAATAATATATTTATAAATAAATAAATAACATATATATATATATATATATATATTTATATAAATAAATAAATAAATAATATATCAAATTTAATAGAGAAGTGATCCAAATCCGAGAATATAAGATTGGATTCAGATTGGATAGGATCATGATCTGATCTATTTGCACCACTACAGAACAAGCAATCAATGTATTCTGTCGGAGTTCACATCTCCGCCCCACAATGCATTCCCGCCATGTATTAAGAATATCTCTCCCTATGATAATACCTGATCTGATGATATCAGCATCGGGAGATGTTCCCAATAGAATGTGCTGTGGGGCAGAGATGTGAACTCGTTTTATCGGGTCTCCTCCTGCCCCTTCCACACTGACGTCGTAAGTCACGGTTCTTCTCCAGCGATTCCCTTACGACACTGCCAATTGAAGTCGGAATAGAAAGCGACACTCAGTATTCGGTAACATCGACGAGAGGACGACAATCAATTTTCAGTGTTCGAGGTGGAAAAGGAATGAGAGTTGAGAGAGACTAGCCTGTACTGTAGCCTATTTGACGCAGTAAACCTCCAGGCTCCGATCAAGGCCGTTCTCTCAATTACTTCAAAACCTCGGTGCTTTGGTCCTTTAAGGCTGCATAACCATGGTTAATGCAAACGCAAATATGTATATTGCATATTTGCCTTTTTTCGGTTTATGAATGTAAATAAGATTTATATTTTAAATCATTTTTGTACTTATCTTATTTGTTTGAAAGGGATGCAAAGTGTGGATTCATTATTAAATGCTCTATCTTATGCTCCAATACTTTAATTTGGTTAAAAAAGTTAATTATCGAAAGAACACAAAATTGTATTCAAAACATAGGTACAGTAATACTCTCTTCTTAGAATACAAAAGTGTCAGAAAATAAATTTTTGGTCCAATAATCATTACTTTTTTACATATCAAACAAATGCTCGCAAACGCGAATCGGAGTACATAAATACCCAAGTTCGGCATTTGTATCACAAACAAACGGAGCCTTAATAAAGATTTGAGATGCCGAATAAACTAATTCCATCCCAATCGGTCGGAGATGGTGACCGTACTAATCTCTCTCACACTTTCAAATATCTTCCGGAGAAATACGGACAGGCCCATTGCAGATTTCTGGATCCCATTGCAGAACTTTAAACATTCAAAATGTCAAATACCCCCACTATATACACACCAATGCCCGCCTGTAAATTGGCTTCAATTCCAAGCTGACACTAGACCTATTCATGGGCCAGGCCGGGTCGGGCCGGGCTTTGACTCTTTATTAACAGAAAACTGTTAGGCCCGAGCCCGAGCCCGGCCCGACCAACGAGCCTACAATTTGGGCCCGAGCCCGGCCCTGATGAAAAGCCCGAAGCCCGAGCCCAAGCCCGAAGCCCGATCTAATAAAAGAAATTCAAAATTTTCAGACATTTTCTATTTTAATTTAAATGTTTTTTCCCCTATTTAAATGAACAATGGATCTACAAGTGAATCAATGACCTCAAATCAAAAAATTTATTCAAATAGACATCACATAGGGTTTTTACTTAGGTTTAACTATAGGTCGGGCCGGATTTACTTAAGTTTAACTATAAGTCGGGCCGGGCCGGGCTCGGGCCGGGCTATTTTAGCAAAGCCCGAGCCCGGCTTGAATTTTATGTGGGCCGAGCTTTTTGGCCTGAGGTTAAGCCCGCGGGCCAAAAATCCTATTCAAGCCCGTCCGGGAGTCAGGCCGGGCCGGGCCGGCCCATGAACAGGTCTAGCTGACACTTACCCCAAATGTACCTTAGGCCTAAAAATTTTGACCCTGGGCTGAACCGTCATTCTCCCGATATCTCTATCATCATCTCGCATTTTCTCGATTTCAAAGTAACTGTACTTCTTAAAACTTTGATTCTTATTTACCATTGGAAACTAAGCGATGCAGTTCTTACCAAGAGGAATCCCTTTTATTTTCAAATCATGGATTGCGAACATCTTACGGAGAAGGACTACACGGTAAAGTTAAACAGAAAAAAAAAATAATAATAATTTCACAGAGGAAATTTAGTACGATTAAAGTGAGAGTGGTTAAACTCCACTTTCAAAGAAATAGTAAAATTCACATAGGTAGCAGCAACCTAATTCCTAAAACGTGGTCACTTCAAATGTTATTTAAAATATTTCTAATATTTAAAAACCATAAAATGTTCAAGGATAAGTTTCTTAAACTATCCCTAAGGTTTAGGAAATTGACTAACTATATCCCTATTGTTTCAGTATTGTCTTAAAGTACTCTACTGTTTCTGATAATTATGCACAACTTCCTTTCCATTAAATCTTCATCATAGGTCGTTTGTACGTCACTTCACGTGTTTGATTTAATTTTAAATTATATCCAAAATACCCTTTCGGGCGAACCATCTTCTCTACACAAACCAGTGACAATTAACCTTCCATCCTCCTCTTTGACCTCTCTCTCCTTCCTGTACTTAGACCGATATGGAAACACTCGTCTAGCTTTCCTTCCCTGTACTAAGACCGATATGGAAACACTCGTCTAGTTCCGCTCTCAGACTCATGCGCACAACAACCTCTGACAGCTAACCTGTGACAAAGTTTTAATGCTCACCGGTCAATCTCCAAATAAACTAAATAGGTCTAATAGATCCATTACATGGTTCTTTTCTACCATTATTTAAAAATCGTGCAAAATATAAGAGAAAAAATAAAGGGATTTTTTGGACTACAATCCCCCATAGAAATCTAATTTGCAGATCCCTCCTAGTCTACTAATAGCCCCCCCTCCCCCTATAAACTACATCCTGCCCATAAATTTGGCATCAATCTATGGGCAGGATTCAGTCCACCCCTAGTCTACTAGTAGCTCCACCTTAAAGGTGGACTGAACGGTAAAACACCAAAAATAAGTAGTAACTTTTTATTTTTAGTTGTATCCAATTTATTGGAAAAACCGGTAATTCTACTTATAAGGAAAAAACATCATTTTTCATATTCATGCATTTCAAACCTTCATACATGTAAATCTGTTAAACCTTCTCACACGCACATCCTACCATATATTGGGAACATCTCCCGTATTTTTTAAATTATTATTCACGGGAGATGTTTCCAATGCACGGTGGATGTGCATGTGAGGCGCCCAAGGGTGAGGAGCAGATCCCGTCTAAGTGTGAGCACGGGATTACCCTAACTGAAGCCGATCTCATCCGTACACGTCCGCCTAATCTTCCACACGTTATACACGTGGAGAAGTAATACGAAACGCGCTAGCGTAACTTGACACGGTCAAACAGGCTCGGGAAAGAAGTTTTCTTAGCTAATAGCTATATATACATCTACAAATGATGGTTCATCCGATCCCATCATCAATCAATAATTTCTCCTTGTTTCCCCCTTTGCCGGTGTAGGGCCGCCATGCTCCAACGGCTAGCGTAACCGCATTCCTAACAAGGCCCACGCGTCTGCCCCCGCATGAGGACAACAACCAATGCGTCTGCACCCGCAAGGGAAGCTGTTTTAGGGTCATTGGAATGGGAACGCGAACATTGAATGGCCTCTTGATAGGCCTGATAAACAATCTGCTCGGCAGTGTACCCACATTCCTATCAAGGCTCACGCGTCTGCCACCGCATGAGGACAACAACCAAAGCGTCTGCAACCGCAAGGGAAGCTGTTTTAATGTCATTGGAATGGGGACACGAACTATGAAATGGCCTCTTGCCAGGCCTGATCTGAATTCTGCTCGATCCTGGGTGGAGGTGACTAGGGACCGCACCCCACAAAATGCTGCTTGTCGAAATGACCGCTTCAACTGGCTCTGGGCTAAACTGCTGAAAACCAACTGCTGTTGCAATTAGCCAACTCGCTCTGATACCAACTGTCACGGGGGTAATTCTACAGCGGAAGAAACCCGTGCGGCGTCCTGGCGAAGGCAGGCCAGGACAAGCCTTTCTCTGCTTAGAGGCTAGGAGTTGCCCGATGGGATGGCTCCACCAACGTCAGTAGCACTGGATCATGACCTCAAGTCCAATGGCCGGGGCACTCTCCTGGCTCAGACCGGTCCATGGGAGGCGCCGCTTACGTGCTAAAGGGGGACAACCATAATGGAAGGCGACCATGCGCCGATTAGGTGACTTGGCACCGTTGTGAAGGGTCTCCTGTATGCCGGTGATGACAGGCACCTGTGTGCCCTGATGATAGGCAACCGCTTGGGCCGGAACACACCCGTGCGCTAAGGGCAACGGGATAGCTCAATCAGCTTGGGCAAGGGGCTGGCGAAGTGAAGGGACATGCTTGAGCCAGGCCCGCATGCCAAGCCTCCCTTGAGTATCGGTAGCGCAGTGCCGGTCCAACACTATCCCCATGAGCAAGTGTGTGCCCATGAGGAACCCTGGTAGCCATGCTAGCCGTTAACCAGGGCCGCCCCGCAAGGGGATGAAGGTCTAGGAGTGCCAAGGTTAGGCACCCAAGGAGGTCGACCACCCCTCCTCAAAGAGTACGTTAAGCTTCTGGTGGTCTGCCTGAAGATGACATCAGTTCTCCCAAAAATCTTACAGGCGAAAATGACGGGCATGTCCCTAATGTAAGCCTGCCAAGCGTAGGCAAGGCTAAGCCTGTGCTGAACCGTAACAGCATGGCAACGCCTGTATTCGCAGAAGTCATGACACTGAGACCGATACCTCGTTCACTTCCCCTGTTTCAGCTGTTAAGTATTCCAGTTACATATAACAGAGGTGACCGGGGAGATAGAACGTATTTGTCTTTTTAAGATTTTTAATTTTATTTGTAACTTGTAAGTTATTTGTATTTTTCCAATTTCATTGTTTTTTCTTCAATTTTGTTATGGTATTTTTTTTCCAATTTCATTGTAATTTTTTTCAATTTTGATGGAGAGTGATTTGACCCGACTCCTTGAAAGGATGACACATGGATATGACTCAGCATGAGCAGCAATCCAGCACACACCTCGACTGCGACTAAGTAGTGAGCTCGCGGAACAACTCGTTGTGCCCTAGCTCGCCGACAGGAGAGCTCGCTACCATGCAGGCTCAAGCTCCCCCGAGCTACCGAAAAGGAATACTCCCAGATCACTTCATCTCACGAGCCTGGGGGATTAGCTTGCCCAAGCAGAAGAGTTATCCCCGAAGATAGTCTCGGATAATGCTCCGAGACACTCCTGAAAGCTCGCCACGAGATAGCTCGCTAATGAGAGGCCCGGTGCCCTCAAGAAGCTTCCATCTGACTAGACCGTACCTGGCAGACTGCCCCGCATCCCCTGACAGACGGCGCAGTCCCTATCAATCCGGCAGACTGCACCCACGTCTCTCTCAACGGATGGAGGCGTGCCTGCCCTCGCGAGACATGTCACTCACCTAGTGAGGGAGTACGCTGCAATGATCACCTGCGCAACCCTAGCCAGTAACGACTGCGACAGATGTTCAGTGGCGGTTACACCCACCTCAGCAAGGGACGCCCGTATTTAAGAACCCCCAAAGGAAGGGAAAAGGTATCTTGAATTAACTGGAGATTGTTATTGATCTAGCGCGACCTACGCTCTTAGCTCTCTTTGCTTTGTTCACTGCTCTCTCAAGCATTATAACTTGATCGTCGGAGTATTCCCACCGGGCAATCCCCTGGGAATTCTTCATCATTTTCTTCTCAGGTGTCGTCCGCTGCCAGCTAGGAGCCAACTCTTCGCCAACTAAGAGTGCCCAGATTGCGCTGCATCAATTGGCGTCATCTGTGAGAAACGCTTCTAAAAGCCTCCCTCTAAGCTTTCGCAGTTCCTTCTTTCCGAAAACCTAGCACCCATGGTTTCTTCAAGCAACGCCGGACGCAGCATGGAGATGGACATCACTAGGGAACAACCCCAGGTCCCCGTGGTCTGCATTGGACAGTTCACCATCCCCCTTTCGGCAGATGGAGTCCTTAGCCTGAACGTGCCACGAGCAGTGGCGCCTGTGAGTGTTCCCTTTCCTCCCTCTGTTGAGACAACCTTTGCTGAACCAACCGTTGTCCTACTGGCGACCAGCCAGAACCAACTCGACGATTTGATCCAGTGCATGCGAACCATGCAAGCCCAAGTGTAGCAGCTTCAACAGCACCAGCTCTACCAGCAGCAAGTGCTGCATCACGTCTCCCAGCAGTACTATCAGCAGCAGTTCCCCCAGCTGCCTCAAACTCAACAGCTCCCTCCTCGGCACCCAGCCTCGCAACAAGCTAGGCCCCGTCGTCAAGGTGAATACCCCTCTCGCCGGGAAGAGGCTTCCCCGAACCTCCTAAGAGCCAAGCCTCCTCCCGCTGTAGGAAGGAGAGACCATCTACCCCAGCCTCGCCGCGAGCAACCAGGTCAGGAGGGTCCCAACTTGCCAGGTCCGCATCGCCCCAGCATTCGGAGTTCGAGCCCCCACTTCTGGAGAACCGGTTCGAGGTCCTGGCGTTAGGTTCTAAGCAAAACCCCTCCGTCCGTAGCCATCACCAGCGGTTTGAGCCGCTTTTTGCAAAAACCATTCCTGACAGTACGGAGGTGAGCAGCACCAACGCAGAACCCGCCAAGAGGTAAAGACACCGCCGCCGAGCTCGCTGAACTACCACACACTTGTCCGAGTTCAAGACCAAGGAAGGAGCGAGCTCAGGTGAAGTAAAAGCTACTCCTCTCCTCTCTGTTCCGTCCCCTCTGTCTCCCGAACTCCTAGTTGTCCCAATGCCCAAGAACTTCAAGCTCCCCCCTCTTGACAAATATGACGGGTCATTCGACCCGAACAATCACGTTGACGCTTTCCAGTCACAAATGCACCAAGCACGGGCCAGTGAGTCTTGCATGTGTGTGGCCTTTTCCACCACCTTCAGAGGAGTGGCCCGCACGTGGTACCAGAACCTCGCCCTTGGGTCAATAAGAAGCTGGGCACAATTCGCGCAAGCCTTTACGTCCCACTTCATCACCAACAAGCGGCGTCCGTGAACTGAGGAAAGCCTCCTCGGCATAGTTCAGAGAGAAGGAGAGTCAATCCGGAGCTACATCAAGCGGTTCAATGATGCATGCATGCAGATACCGCACCTAGACCCTGCGGTGCGACTTGCCACGGCCAAGAAGGGTGTGACCCATAAGGAGTTCAAGTGGCAAATAGTTATCGATCAGCCGGAAACCATAACCGCCTTCCTCAAGCTCGCAGACAATTTCATAGCCACAGAGGAGGAGATCAGCCAGAAGGGCGAAGGTGCGCCCGAAAAGAGAAAGAGAGAAGGGGAACTCCCTAGCCAAGGGGACAGCCGAAAGAAGAAGGATTTAGCTCGGGGGCAAAGCCAAGTCAACCGTACCGAGCTCCTAATGGCGATCAAGGACGCCCCGTACGTGAAGTGGCCACCTCGTCTGTGGGGGAATCCCAATGAGAGAAATAAGAATTTGTATTGTAGTTTTCACTGAGATCATGATCATAGTACTGAGAATTGTAAAAACCTCTACGACGAGATAGATGAGCTCATCCGTCGCGGATATTTAAGGAACTTTGTACAAAATAATAATAATAATAATAATAATAATAATAATAATAATAAGGCAGGTCAGAAAGGGGAGCACGGTAAGGATGCTCTCGAGTCCAGCAGCAGGCCGGCCGAACAGTCACAGAGGCAACCTCCGGAAGAGAGGCCGGTTCGGGGCACCATCCACGTGATAGTAGGAGGTTCGATCGTCGTAGGTTGTACTTCAGCAGCGGCCTGGACGTCAGTTCGTGAAGCTGACCGAGAAGAACAGAATCCTCCGAAGTGGCCGAAGACTGAAGAACTAATTTTCTTCATGGAGGACGATGCACGAGGGGTCCACTACCCCCACGATGACGCGCTTGTGATAAAGCTGAGGATCAACGACTTCGAGGTCAGGCGCGTACTTGTTGACTCAGGCAGCTCGATAGATATTCTCTTCAAAGCCGTGTTCGACCAGCTTCAGTTGCAGGGAAGTGACTTGAAGCCCGCGAACACTCCTTTGGTGGGCTTCAGTGGAGAAGAAGTCAGGCCCCTTGGGAAAGTGATAGTACCTGTGGAAGTCGGCATATGGCCCTGCGCAGTCGGACTCAACGACGACTTCCTGGTGGTCGCGACCCCCTCCCCATACAATCCCATAATAGGTCGGCCAATCACCCATGTCCTACGGGCGGTGGTCTCCACTTATCATTTGGCAATGAATTTCCCTACAGACTTCGGTGTGAGGGTAGCGCGGGGCGACCAGCTCGAGTCCCGCAAGTGCTATGTCACCGCCCTAAAGGGAAAGACCAAGGTGGACGATGACCTCGAACTGGAGCGGCCTACGGAGCAAGGCGAAGAACAAGTTGCACCCACGGAAGAAACAGTCGTTGTCCTGACTTCAGCAGCAGACCCAGCTTGAACGCTTCAGATCGGTGCTTCCGTCGAGGAACCTCTACGATCCGAACTAGTAAGTTTCTTACTCCAAAATTTAGATATTTTTGCATGGTCCGCGGCCGAGATGCCTGGTATAGATCCTAACCTTATGACTCACAAACTCAATACTGATCCTGTAGTTAGGCCCGTTAGATAGAAGAAACGCAACCTAGCCCCGGAGCGATGGAAAGCAGTCGACGAGGAGGTCGCGAAGCTCATCGCAGCCGACTTCATAAGAGAAGTCCATTACCCGAGCTGGGTAGCCAACCCCGTTCTGGTAAAGAAGGCCAACGGCAAGTGGCGCATGTGCGTCGACTACACCGACCTAAACCAAGCCTGCCCAAAAGACTGCTTCCCACTCCCCAGAATCGACCGCTTGGTGGACGCGACCTCAGGGCACGAGTTGCTGAGCTTCTTAGACACCTATTCAGGCTACAACCAAATCGGGATGGACCCGGCCGACAAGGAAAAGACTACCTTCATCACAGAATTCGGTCTATATTGCTACAAGGTTATGCCCTTCGGGTTGAAAAATGCTGGGGCAACCTTTCAAAGGCTTGTAAAAAAGTTATTTGAGCCGTTAATTGGCAGAAAAAAATAGTGTTATGTAGACGACATGGTCGTCAAAACCCAACTCTCACACGAATTAATACAAGACTTGCATTCTGTCTTCCAAATTCTGAGACGATTTAACATGAAACTGAATCCAAACAAGTGTGTTTTCGGTGTCACCTCGGGCAAATTCCTAGGGTACATCGTTAACCGGCGCAGCATTGAGGCCAACCCGGATAAGATTAAGGCCATCTTAGATATGAGACCACCCCGGAAGCTAAAGGAGGTCCAAAGGCTGAATGGCCGCATAGCCACCCTGAGCCGCTTTATGTCCAAGTCGGCGAACCGCTGCCTGCCTTTCTTCAAGGCAATTAAAAGCAAAGGGTTCGAATGGACCCAAGGCCAGCTTGCGTTTGACGAGCTCAAGAAATACCTCGCTAGTGTGCCGATCTTAACCAGGTCCGAGGAGGGCGATGTTTTAGAACTGTACCTCTCGGCGAGCGACGAAGTGGTCAGTTCGGTACTAATAAAGGAAGTAGATCGAGTCCAACGACCCATCTATTATGTTAGTAAAATATTGCAAGGAGCAGAGACGAGATACCCGCAGATAGAAAAGCTAGCATACCCATTGGTAATTGCAGCTCGGAAGCTCCGCCCGTACTTCCAGGCTCACACTGTTATCGTCCTCACCGATAAACCTCTGAGGCAAGTCTTGCTTAAGCCCGAGGTCTCTGGTCGGTTGACGAAGTGGGCCATCGAGCTCAACGAGTACGACCTCCAGTACATACCGCGAACTGCTATTAAGGCCCAAGCCTTAGCAGATTTCATCACCGAGTGCACGTTCATCTCCGAAGTTCCCAGGCTGGTTGAGCACGAGATCCCCAGTTCGGGTGAGCTCGAAGCTCTCAGGTCGGTTGAGTCCAAGCCCCGTGAGGTAGCATCCAGTGTGGCATCTCTCCTAGTTAGGCCAAGCGCAAACTGGGATGAGGAGCCCTGGATCCTTCACGTAGATGGCTCCTAGAACCAACAGGGCAGCGAAGCCGGAATATTTCTACACGGCCTAAGTGGCACGAAATTGGAGTATGCGCTACGCTTCGAGTTCGCAGCATCTATCAATGAAGCAGAATACGAGGCGTTGATAGCTGGACTAGCTTTAGCCAGAGAAGTAAAAGCCAAGCACATCGTTATCTGCAGCGACTCCTAGCTCGTGGTCAACCAAGTCACTGGCGAGTACGAAGCACGCGAGCCAACCATGGTTGCCTACTTAGCCAAAGTCAGAGAGGCCCTGCTCAACTTCCAGTCGCACTTCATCAGGCAAATCCCTAGGTCGGAGAACACTGAGGCCGACGCCCTGTCCAGATTAGCCAGCACCAGCGACATCACCATGAGAACCGTGTACATAGAGAACCTGCCTCAGCCTAGCATTCTCGGGGGGGCAGAGGAGGTCGCTCCCGTCGTTCAAGCAAAGCCGAGCTAGATTAACCCGCTCGCAAGCTTCTTTCTACACGGGACCCTCCCTGCAGATCGCAATGCAGCCAGAAGGGTGCAGCGCTAGGCAGCCAAATACATCATGATAGACGAACGGCTATACCGGAGATCCTACACGCTCCCCTACCTGCGTTGCTTGCGACCTACAGAATCTGAGCTCGTACTCCGCGACACTCATGAGGGTCTGTGCGGCGGACACTTAGGGGGCAGGGCCCTCGCCCAAAAGGCACTTCGACAGGGGTATTATTGTCCAACAATGAAGGCAGATGCCATTGAGCTCGTTAGAAAATGTGATAAATGCCAGAAGCACGCCAATATTCACCACCAACTTGCTGCCGACCTCAAGTATCTCACCAGCCCGTGGCCTTTCGCACAGTGGGGCATTGACATACTTGGACCGTTCCAGCCAGCAGCAGGCCAGAGGAAATTCTTAGTAGTAGCAGTGGATTACTTCACCAAGTGGGTGGAAGCTGAACCCCTTGTAACGATCACAGCCCGGAACGTCCAAAACTTCTTTTGGAAGAACATTGTGTGCCGCTTCAGGTTACCTCGGGTACTGATTTCTGACAATGGCAATCAGTTCGAGGACATCAAATTCCAAAATTGGTGCCAAGACATGGGAATCTGGCAGAACTTTATTTCAGTCATGCACCCTTAAACAAACGGTCAGGCCGAAGTCACAAACAGAGCCATCCTCCGCGGATTGAAGGCACGGTTAGCCGAGCTAAAGGGTTGTGGGCAGACGAGCTACCTAGTGTTCTATGGGCTTACCGAACCACGGAAAAGACCGCTACAGGAGAAACCCCCTTCAACCTCACCTATGACACCGAGGCAGTTATCCCCACAAAGATCAAAGTGCCTACGCTGCAACTGGAAGCATACAGTGACCAAACGAACGAAGATGAGCTGTGTACCAACCTCGACCTACTTGATGAAGTAAGGGACCTCGCGTACATCAGGACCGCAGCTTACCAGCAGAGAGTAGCTCGGTACTATAACGCAGGGTCAAGAAGCGGAACCTCCGCGTCGGTGACCTGGTCCTTCGTAAAGTTATGGTACTTGAGCCCAGCGCTGGCAAGCTCGGGTCTAACTGGGAAGGACCTTACCGAATGAAACGAGTGCTCGGAGAAGAAACATATGAGCTCAAAACCCTAGAAGGGAAGCAAGTACCTCGGGCATGGAATATTGCCAATCTAAGGCAATACTACCTATAAACTACCAAACTCTAGGAGTAGACTACGAGTCACTCCCAAAGCCTAAGGGCCAAAATGCCGAGCTAGCATGACCTCGGCGCCATAGGACCCAGTCGCCTTTATGGCATGGGCAAACCACCGAGTAGACTACGAGTCACTCCCAAATCCTAAGGGCCAAAATACCGAGCTAGCATGACCTCGGTGCCATAAGACCCAATTGCCTCTAAGACGTGGGCATGTTGCCAAGTGGACCATGGGTGACTCCCAAAGCCCAAGGGTCAAAACAGTTGGGTAATAAAAATTTCAGCAACAGAAAGAAGTCTAGTTGCCTCATTGGTATGAAACACTGAGGGCACACTCAAATATATAGTTCGGGCATATGTAGTAGCTACTTAGCGTGTACCTTGAACACTAAAAAACAGCTCGCCATGAGCATTCAACCTTAACAGCTCGGGTAAGGGGATTGCTTTGACAAAACGAAGAAGTGCACCACAAAAGAGAGAAATTTCATTACACCATAAAAAACTGAGCTAAAACAGCTCGGGGAAAACCAAAAAAAAAGGATAAGAACAGGCCCAGTTGCCTAAGAAAAGCTCCCTCATAGAAGGAAAGAAAAACAGGGCTCAATGGCCCAAAGAGAGTTCACCGATGAGAAATTTTTTACCGGGTTTTCAGTACCCGAGAACAATTGTCCATCAGAAAAGCAAAAAATAGTCGCCAACCTCAGGGGTCCACCTCCTCCACCGCATCCTCGTCCTCCGGGGAGTCGGGCTCTTCCTCCTCCGCCTGGTCCGTCATCTCGGGAGACAAGCCCTTCTTGCTGATGCCCTCAAGGTTGAGTCCAGAGAACTTCTTTCAGACCAACCAACAACAGAGCTTGAACCCGGAGCAGTACGAGCTCGCACCATAATCCACTAGGTGGTCGTGGTACTCCATGGAATCCTTGAAGTCCCAGACCGCCCTCTCCCGCTCGGCCGCCACCCTGGCATCGAAGTTAACGGTTCGGTCTCGAAGCGTAGACTCCAAGTCCCAAACCTGTTGGCGAAGAACCTCCCTCTCCGCTACCACCCTTGATGACTCGTCCCTGTAGCGCGCTCTCTCTTCAGTAAGCTGGGTGATTTGTGCCTCCTGGTCTCAGACGAGCAACTCTTGGGTCTCGCTCCCCTGCAAGTATTCTGGAGCTCACCCCGGGCCTGGTCGAGCTCGCCCTAGAGCTTTTGAACGACACCCCTCTGGTTACGAGCGTCGCCAGAGTGGATATTCGTCTAGAGGGACATGGCGTGGATGGAGGTGTTCACCTGCCAACAGGAAACTAAAATTAGAGAACAGTAGAGGAAAGCAACACCGAGAAGAGGGGAAGGATCACTTACCACCATACAGTGAGCAGCTGCAAGAGAGCCAAGGTCCCTAGGTTCCATCCTCCCCCACTCGGTGACCTCATCGGTGCAGGTGGCCCTTCGGCTCCTCCGCCTGGCCACAATGTAATCACTAACACCCTCCCAGTTCCCCACCGGGAGTTGCGGGTAGGGAAATGGGTGGGAAGGGCCAGAGGGGAACACCCCCTGCTATAGGAGCCCAGCCCCCTCAGGGTGGCTCCCGCCGACACCTCATTCGGATGGGGGCGGTGGAGAAGCGAAGCTCGGCTCGGCGAGCTCGAGCTCAGTACCCCAAAGGTGGGAGTTCGGTCAGGGCGCGACCTCTTCACCTTGCGCTTTTGGTTGCTTGAAAGAAGGTGGCACGTGTCAACTCCAGACATGGTGGCTGCCAAAAAAGAACCACAAGACGTCAGTTCGGTAAGAACTAAATAAATGCATGCACGATACTACTACAAAAGCACTATGCGACCTAAAGAGGTAACCTACTAGGGCTCAAACCATCCTGCACGAGCTTCTCCTCAGTCAAGTAGTCCGAACAGAGGAAGCCTAACGATGCCCAAGACAACATCGTTTCTCGAGTCTTAGGGTCCAATTCGACCTCGAAGTCCTGGATGGCGCCCCTCCAAGAAGTAGGGAAGGGACACCCCTCGGGGTTACGGACCAAGAAATAATCCTGCTTCTAGGCGGGGATCTTATTTGGAAGCTCGTGTAAGAGCTTATAACCGCGGCGGGGAGAGAGGTAGTAAAAATGCCTCTCCGGTGGAGCCCCGGGAGTAGCGTTTTTAATGCAAAGGATAGATGAAAAGATGTCGAGGGAGAGGGGGAGACAGTATTCACAGCACAGAGATATAGTCCCAACCATGTTCCGGATTGCGTTGGGATGGAGCTGATCGATAGTAACATTAAAATGGTTTAACACCTCCACTATTAGGGGGTGCAGGGGGAGATGCAGGCCAGCCTCGAGTTGTTCCTAGTAGATGACTATCTCGTTGGGACCATGCTCCCACGGGAAGTTGCCGGTAGGAAGGCGGTAGACGAGATCCCACGGAAGATGGAAATGGCGGATTAGAGACCTAAGTCTCTCCACAATCATAGAGGAGGGGCCGAAAGTGTCAGGCTCCCTCCCCTGGGAAGTAGAAGCCCCGTCACCGGAAGCCTCCCAAGTTCCCGGGGCCCATTCCTGGGCTCCCCCAGAGCTCGAAGGAGCATCGCCCGGGTTATCATCTCGAGAGTAAACGTGGTACGGATATCCAGACATGACTGATAAGACTCACCAAGTAAAGCTGAACCGAAAAAGACAGTGTGGGCGAAAGAGCTCGGGTGGACTAAGTGGATGTGCGACCTCAGAATCCGAAGGCAGTAGGGTTAGCGTGGAAGAAAATGGGGCCCGAGAGGTCCTCCCATTTATAGCCACCATTCCTCCGAATCAATGGCTCGGATTGAGACAGATCTGACGATTCGTAGCCAAGCTGACCACACGACTTCTGAAACCGAAACGTGACTGGCTGCACGTCTCCCATAATTGATGTGATGACGACTGCACGACATCCGGAATTAAGAGCCGCTTCAGCGTGTGCCTTGATTTGCGAAAAGTCAGAGACCCCCTAGTTCCCGCACACGCATTTAATATGAGCAGTCAATCAAAGTTTGAATTTCGGTTAAATCAACTTGTCACACTCCATGAACTCCTCACGCTAAGGGATCGCTCTTAGCCCAAGGAGTGGGGGGGGGGGGCAATTGATGGAGGGTGATTTGACCCGACCCCTTGAAAGGATGACATGTGGATATGACTCAGCATGAGTAGCAATCCGGCACACACCTCGACTGCGACTAAGTAGTGAGCTCGCGGAACAGCTCGTTGTGCCCTAGCTCGCCGACAGGAGAGCTTGCTACCGTGCGGGCTCGAGCTCCCCCGAGCTACTAAAAAGGAATACTCCCAGATCACTTCAGCTCGCGAGCCTGGGGGATTAGCTCGCTCAAGCAGAAGAGTTATCCCCGAAGATGGTCTCGGAGAATGCTCCGAGACACTCCTGAAAGCTCGCCACGAGATAGCTCGCTAATGAGAGGCCCAGTGCCCTCAAGAAGCTTCCATCTGACAAGACCGTACCCGGCAGACTGCCCCGCATCCCCTGACAAACGACGCAGTCCCTATCAATCCGGCAGACTGCACCCACGTCTCTCTCAACGGATGGAGGCGTGCCTGCCCTCGCGAGACGTGTCACTCACCTAGTGAGGTAGTACTCTGCAATGATCACCTGCGCAACCCTGGCCAGTAATGGCTGTGACAGATTTTCAGTGGCGGTTACACCCACCTCAGCAAGGGACGCCCGTATTTAAGAGCCCCCAAAGGAAGGGAAAAGGTATCTTGAATTAACTCGAGATTGTTATTGATCTAGCGCGACCTACGCTCTTAGCTCTCTTTGCTTTGTTCACTACTCTCTCAAGCATTCTAACTTGATCGTCGGAGTATTCCCACCGGGCAATCCCCCGGGAATTCTTCATCATTTTCTTTTCAGGTGCCGTCCGCTGCCAACTTGGAGCCAACTCTTCGCCAGCTAAGGGTGCCTGGATTGCGCTGCATCAAATTTCATTTAATTAATTTTTGTATGATTGATTATTCATATGGAATATTTTTTTTCCAATTTGTTCTTGTCTTGATTAAATTTTATTGTAAATTTGTAAATTTTATTTTTCATTTTTTTTGAAAAAGATGATAACTTGCAACTTGGCCCACAACCATGGGCTGCACTGGGCTCCCCTTTTGGGAAATTTGTGTTAGGCAAGCACAACCCGCTATAACCTGGCCTCCCATCCCCCATTATGAATTTGGATTAGTTGAACGCTTTAGCTATTCAACGTGTTGTGAAACCAATGATGAGGTTCCACGCCTATTGAATAGCTAAAGCATTTAGCTAAACCTTGCTCCCACATTACACCTCTACCCATGAAAATACAACATGAAGCTCAACTAGAACAATTGCGTCTCGGACAAAATTCTTCAGGTACATAGTGAACCGACATGGCATCGAAGTTAACTCGGACAAAATTTAGGCCATCCTAGATATGAAACCCCTAGGTCGACTAAAGAGGCCCAAAGGCTAATATGCCGTCAAAGTCGGCTAGGCAGTGCCTTCCGTTCTTTAAAGCCATATAAGGAACCAAGACTTTGAGTGAACCGAAGAGTGTCATCTCACATTTTACAAGCTGAAAAGGTACTAGAGTTCACCACCCTTGCTAACTAGACCAAAGCCCAAAGATGAGCTAAAACTCTACTTCTCAACGAGTGATGAGGTAGTCAGCTCAGTTTTAATTCGTGAGGTGGACAGGGTGCAACGACCTGTCTACTACGCAAGTAAAGTCTTGTATGTTGCCGAGATGAGGCCTATTCAGAAGCCTGAGGTCTCAAGAAGGTTAACAAAATGGGCAATCGAGCTCAACAAGTACGACATTCGGCCTTGAGCTCAGCGATCAAGGCCCAGGTCCTGGAAAACTTTGTTGTCAAGTGCACATTTAGCACGCTGACCGTTGAATTAGTCAAGCCCATAACCACCTTGAAGGCATCTATAAGCGTGGAACCCGACCTGACTTGGGACAAGGAGCTAGAGTACGCTCTCCGATTTGTGTTCTAAGCTTTGAATAAGGAGGTTGAGTATAAGGCGTTGGTAGCTGGGCTATCGCTGGCAAAGGAGATCGGTGTGAAACATCTCGTGTTGTGCAGTCTCTCAATTAGTGGTAAACCAAGTGAATGGGCGGTATAAGGCTTGGGAGCCCGCCATGCCAGCCTACCTGGCCAAGGTTAGAGAGCTCCTACCCGATTTTCACTTTTGGTACATCCAACAAGTTCCAAGGTTTGAGAACACCGAATCCGATGTACTCTCGAAGTTGGCCGATGGAACGGACATCACGAAGAGAATGGTCTACATTGAAGACCTACCACAACCTAGAATAGAAAGGGTGGTAGAAGAGGTTGCTCCTATTTTGGCTACGGAACCGAGTTGGATTGACCCACTCATTGACTATATGCACCGCGGGACCATACCAATGGAACACAACACAAATCGGGGGGTAGAGTGGCAATCAACTCGCTATGTTATCTTTGGCGAGCAACTATATTACAGGTCATTCACGCTCCCCTACCTGCACTACTTGCGACCAACAGAAGCGAACCATGTGCTACACAAGATTCATAAAGGTCTTTCCGGAGGACACTTGGGGGACAGAGCGCTGGCTCAGAAAGCTTTAAGACAAGGCTACTACTAAGCCACAATGAAGGCAAACACAGTGGAGTTAGTTCGGAAGTGCAACAAGTGTCAGTGGTACGCTAACATACCACATCAGCCAACTGCCGACCTAAGGTAGCTCACTTGCCCGTGAACATTTGCATAGTAGGGAATAAATATTCTCGATCCCTTTCCACCTGCAACTGGATAGAGGGGTTCTTAGTGGTCAAGAAGAACTATTTTACCAAGTGGGTGGAAGGTGAACCGCTGGTGTCCATCACATTTCGCAATGTCCAGAATTTCTTTTGGAGGAACATCGTCTACCGATTCAAACTCCCCAAGGTGCTGATATTGGACTATGGGAAGCAGTTCATAAACATCAAGTTCCAAAATTGGTTGTCGAGATGGGAATCCAGTAGAACTTCACCTCGATGGCCACTCCCAAGCAAACGGTTACACCGAAGTGACAAATAGGGTGATCCTTGGCGACGAGATTCAAAATTTGAACTCGCACGCCCAAAAAAAATCCGAACTCAGTGCGTTCGACAACTCGCTCTCTAGGCCGAGTGGGCGAGTCAGGCCGAGCTTACTAGGAACCAATTAGACTAGTTACTTTGGGCCAAAGGCTTTGCGACGAGCTACTTTTGTCAAACTGGCCTCAACTCGGGAGTGGGGGGCAATTGATGAGGGGCAATTTGGCCCTCCAGTAACATGATGGCATGTGGCACCTCAAAATAGTCAAACGGCATCTTAGCACCACGTAAGCAAACCTCGGGAGCGCCTCAGACACCTTAGCAGACCAAACTATGAATGGCCCAACAAGACATTGATGTAAGAGGTGACCTTCTTTTGCCGACCTAACCCGAGTTCAACTTGCAACCTGACTGACATACCGAGCGACCTACACCATGAGTAGGTTATCATCTTCGACTTCCCTGGGATCACTATGCCACATCGGAAGAGCCGATTATCACCCTACCCACTTCAGACACAACTAGGAAGACATTACCCACTCACATGGAGTCCATCTTTGGGCATGAAACCACCTCCGAACCAGACGTGCCAGAGATCTCAGTTGTGCTTCGTAAGCCTCATAGCAGCTAACCTATATAAAGGCATCCCCGTTCACATAAAAGGTATGCATGATTTAGCTCTCTAAGCACTCTAACTTTCTTGCTTTCTTGCAACAAGTACTGGTTCGCTGACTTAAGCATCGAAGTGCCCATCCCGTGTCAAGCTACCCGGACACTCTGATATCTGTCTTTTCGCAATTCGGCCATGCAACCTACCTAGTCCTACGCCTGAGCTGTCTGTCAACAAGGAGCACCAAATCATGCACCATCAATGGGCATGTAAAGAAAGAGTGTAGAAAGCTTAAATAAGACCAAAAGGAGGATGGAAAAGATAAAGAGGACAAGGAGACTACTATGGTTGTCTTTGATGAAGAGGCAATCATTTTCTTGGGCTATGAAGATGCCTAGATAAATGTCATGTGCCAAGACATTGACCAAATAGTGGACATAGGTGCATCACACCATGCAACTGTTATGAAGGATTTCTTTACCTAAAGTCAAGTAACTTTGAAGTGGTGAAGATGGGCAATAACGACACTTCAAAGATCACATGGATCGATAACGTACATTTGAAGACCACTGTTGTGTGCACATTGGTTCTCAAAGATGTGAGATATGTCCCAAACCCCCATCTTGATCTAATCCTAGTAGAAAAGTTGGATGAAAAAGGATTTGTGAGTATATTTAGTAATGGTTGTTGGGAGCTCCGGAAAGAATCATTAGTGGTGGCTAAGGAAGAAAGTGTTGCACCCTCTACAAGACCCAAGCTCCTTATATAGAAACAAGGTGAACATTATCAATAGATGCATGGCATTCAAGGCTTGGTCACATGAGTGAGAAGGGCCTAGAAATCCTCACCAAGAAACAACTTTTTTTTTTTATTTTTTTTCAGGAATCTCAAGGACACCACTGGATACTAGCGTGTACCATTATAACATTTCAACCATTTGAGTCAAATAGGTCAACCCATTATAACATAACTAATATTATATATTAAAATATATAAAATACAAAAATAAAAAATTTAGATACATCTTTAGTATTATGTATTAATCATATTAAACAAAAATAAGTGTGATAAATAATAATTATCTTTATTAATAATGTAAATAAAATACAAAATTTAAATTTAATCTAAAAATTAAACTATTTTCCTATCTAGATGGTGAGTCGATTCCAACCTTTTGGATCAAATAGATCAACCTATGATGCCATAATTAAATAATAAATATTTAAAAAGGTAGAAATACACAAAATAGAAAAAGAAGTATAAAAATTTTGTAGAAAACATTTGAGCATGTCTTTGATATTATATATTCATCATATTAAAGAAAAATAAATATGAAAAATAAGATTTGCTTTTAATAACAATGAAAGTGGAATACAATAAAATTGACCTAAGACTAAACTAGTTTTTGTATCCATAGATGGTTCAACAATGTAGGTCAAATGGATATAGACCATGATGTCAAATTTAAATAATAAAAATTAGATAGAAATATAGTCAATTGTAAAACATTGTGAAATAAAAATCATTTTATGTATTAGTCATATTATGAGTATATATGTAATAAATAAAAATTATTTTTATTAATAATAGAATTGAAATACAAAAAAAAAAAACAATTAAAAATGAGAATTAATGGCAAAATTGTGACCCACTAATGAGGTCACACCGTTCAATGGTTCAAATAGTTAGGTCATCTTATTGCTAATCGAGATAATGTTTTTTCTTTTTCTTTTTTTTTAAAGAAAGTAATTAATTTGATGATAAATGAATCCAAAATACAGGTCTAACGGGTCGTTGATTTAACCAAGAGATAAAAAACACTAATAAAAGGTCATCAATGTTCTAAAAATCGAACAAAAAAGATATTAAACTAAAAACATTATAAAAAATTAAGCATGTGTTTAATATTATATATATTCATCATATTAAACAAAAATACTTTAAAAAATGACACTTATTATAATTAATGATGAAAATAACTAAAAGAAAAAAGAAAATAAATGTCTCCTCCATAACCCATTGACCTAGTCAAATAGGTCATTTACTCAGCAATACACACCATGCTTCAATTACTTATCTTTAATTGTTACATGGTTTTGACAAAAAAAATTAAAATTATCATATTACTATTGTTATTTTTGTTATTGTTCTCATTCTAAATTACCATGTAAAACACATGTATTAATTAGTAGTCGGAATAAAATGGATCAATAATAACAAATCAATGAAGAGATTCAAATTGGCAGCAAACTGATGATCATATGATTGTGGTATCTTTCATAAATAACATCTAAAATGTTTGCAATTAGCATCCGGGCATACTCTGTTTCTCTTTCCTTGTTGAGCAATAGATCTATCTTTTTTAGAACCTTTTCTTGAAATTGAATTTGGTCCTTATAGAATCGTCCATGGAAATATCTCCTGTCCATGAATAAAAACATAGAAATATGGAAATTTACAACTATGAGCACGGTGTGAATCCGATCTCCCTTTTCTTAATTAGTTGTTTAATGAAGAAGGATGTCGATTTCATTCAATTTCTCCTTGGTTATTCTTTATTATGGGAACTATTAACTAGACCCTCTGTTTTGGTCTTCTTCTATAGAATTATATAGTTTTAAACAATCAACTTAAAAAATTTTCCCACCTTCAAAATGTTCATTCAATCAATATCACCATGACATTCACCAGCAGAGGAGAGTGAGTGGATACCAAAAATAAAAAGCAAAGAAATGAAGGATTGTTTAATTGGTTAATAAAATGAGGGATGCACACGGTTTCCAATTAAAGAAATATAAAAAAGGAAGATTTTTCTGTATGTTTTAAATTTTTAACTTTTCACATAGTTTTGAATGATCTGTATATTTATTGGGTCTATGGCAACGATCACAGCGAAGTGGATACATTCATTTCATGCATGGAACGGAAAACGCGTTATTCGGTCAAGAGAGACCCGGGAAAGGAAGGTGGAAGGAGGCCTGCAGTTGGGTTGGGGGGTTTATGGGTTTACCCTCGTCTCGGAGCTTCATTCCCAGGAAAGGATTGGGAACTAACTACATGCAATTGGAACTCACTGGTAATTATAATTTTAATTAAATTAGGTGCTTTACATATAAATTAAACAACTAATATTGAGTAAATAATTACTGTTTAACAATGTAATTAATTGATCACGGTCTTTTCTTCCGTTTGGCCCCTACTCCCTGCTCCTTCCCATACATTCATCCTATAAGACCAGCGTCAATGAACGGTTTCCGGTGAAGCCGCCGTACGTACCCCTGCTCGAATGTCTACCATAAGGCCATAAACAGTGTGACTGTGCCACATACTTAAAGCTAGTAGTAAGTTAGTAACTAGTAATAGTACGTACTAGTATGCATTCACCCTTTATTAAATATGATATTTAGCTCTACCTAATGTGGTACTACTACCTACTATTACTACTTAACGCTTTAAGTATGTGGCACTAATCTGATGCAGAGTCACACCGTTTAATTAAATGGGTGAAGTGTTGTTAAAACCTCCCATGTGAAGTCTTAAAACATGATGGCTGAAACCTTCCCTAAAGTTTGGTATAATTTCAATCAGCTCCCCTGAACTTTTTGGTACAATTGTAAATAAAATCCCTCTTAATTTGTTTCTTATAAACATTGCTAGTAGACACCTTTTCCTAGAACCCTCTAACATGAGACATCAAAATGTCCAAAATACTCGTATAGTTACTTTTGACTAAAATTAATATTTATTTTTCAAAACTTTCCTTCATCACCACCCCGAACCCTTCCAATCATTTTTCCGAACTTGATTTATTTTCTAAATTTTTCCTTCAGATCACTCGTTAACGTAAAATTACAAGCTTAAAATATCTATTTTTTATTGTATAAAAAAATAATCTCTATATTTTTGTTGTTTACTTTCTGTGGATACCAACCTCAATTATAATTGCATGGGTATTTGAACATTTTCATGCCTTTTGTTAGAGGATTTTAATAGAAGGGGTTTAATCGAAACTATATCAGAAAATTAAGGGGAGATTATTGCAACTATTAAAATTCAAGGGAGGTTTTAGTAATTTACCCTTAATAAATAGATGCATTTGTTTCATTATCTTTTTCCTCTATTTTTTATGTAAAATAATTTTTTAAGTTTCCTCTCATATGAGGAAATAGATAATTTTGATATTTTAGCTTGGTGAAAAGCAAGAAAAAAATAATTGTTCTGCACTTGCCACCATGTCACATGATCTACTAACCCCTCTGATATCCATAATAACATCAAAATCTTATTTTTAGTATAGGAAACAATGTGCTAGAAGAGAAGAAAGTTAGATGAAAGATGAAACACAACGCTGAAGATATGCATTAAATTAAAAGATTGGTTGGATGCAGATCATGAAGATATGTTGCAAGATAAATGAGGACATGACACATCATCCAATGCAACTTGTAAGTTATTTGAGATTATGGTAAAATTTGAAATTGTTGTAAATTTTAAGATTTTTAATTTTATCTGTAACTTATAAGTTATGTGTTTTTTTTCCAACTCCATTGTTTTTTCTTCAATTTTGTTATGGTATTTTTTTCCAATTTCATTGTAACTTTTTTTTTTCAATTTCATTTAATTAATTTTTGTATGAATGATTATTCATATGGAATAAAATTTTAATTTTTTTTCAATTTGTTCTTGTCTTGCTTAAATTTTATGTAAATTCGTAATTTTTATTTTTCATTTTTTTTACAAATTTTCATAAAAATTTGAAAAAAAAGGTGATAACTCGCAACTTGGCCCATAGCCATGGCCGTGCTGGGCTCCCCTTTTGGGGAATTTGTGTTAGTCAAGCACAGCCCGCTATAACCCGGCCTGGCCCCCCTACATTATGAATTTGGATTAGCTAAATGATGAAGTTCCATATCAGTAATAAATTCATAGGCTCACTGTAAAAATGTAGAATCCATGTATTTAAATGACTATACTAGAATGACATGGGTTTATTTCTTGCGAGAAAAATTGCAAGTTTTCGATATTTTTAAAAAATTCAAAGCCCGTGTTCAGAAGCAAAGTGGTCACAACATCAATACCATAAGAAGTGACAGAGGCAAAGAATATACCTCTAATGAATTCAACAAGTTCTGTGAAGATGAAGGCATGGAGGATCAACTTACAGTCGGGTACACTCCAGAACAGAATGGAGTATCCGAAAGAAAAAACAGGATTGTTATGGAAACTGCAAGAGCCATGCTCATGGAAAAAGGTCTTCCCAAAATTTTCTCGGCAGAGGCAGTAAGCACTGCTGTCTATCTGCTCAATAGATGTCCTACTAAAGCTGTGCAAGATAGGACACCAATTGAAGCTTGGAGTGGGCAAAAACCATCAGCAAAGCATCTCAGAGTTTTCGGATGCATATGCTACACACATGTCCCACAAGAGAAAAGAGGCAAACTGGATGAGAAGACTGAGAAAGGAATTTTCTTAGGCTATAGCACTCAATCAAAAGGCTATCGAGCCTATAGCTTAAGGAAAGAAAAACTCATAATCAGTCGAGACATAAGCTTTGACGAAGATACTGCATACAATTGGGAGACAAAAGAAGTTGAAAGAAAGACTATCAACTTGCCTCTATTACCAAGTCAAAGAATTGAAGAAGATCGTGATCAAATCAGTTCGCCAACACAATCAGAACCGGAACAAGCTTCACAGTCTACTCTGGACTCACCACCAAGGCGAACTAAATCCTTAACAGAAATATATGAGACATGCAACTTGATGATCATAGAACCAGAAAGCTTTGAATAAGCTTTTAAGGAAGAAAAATGGAGAAAAGCTATGAATGAAGAGATAAAAATGATTGAAAAAAATGAGACTTGGGAACTTGTGGATCGTCCACAAGACAAAGACACTATTGGAGTTAAGTGGATCTACAAGACAAAACTTAACTCAGATGGCTCAATCCAGAAGCTTAAGCAAGGCTAGTTGTCAAAGGATACTCACAACAATACGGTATCGACTACAATGAGACATTTGCTCCAGTTGCTCGCCTTGACACAATCAGGGCATTGATAGCACTTGCTACACAGAAGAAATGGAAAACTTTTCTACTTGATGTGAAATCTGCATTCCTCAATGTCTATCTTAAGGAGGAAATCTATGTGGAGCAACCTCAAGGGTTCATGGTGCAAGGACAAGAAGACAAAGTTCTCAGATTAAAGAAGGCATCATATGGCTTAAAACAAGCTCCGCGAGCTTGGTACAACAAAATCGACAATTACTTCTTGGAGCAAGGATTCAAGAGGAGCTATAGTGAGCCAACACTCTACATCAAGACTCAAGGTACAAATGACACTCTCATTGTTTCTTTATATGTTGATGATCTCATTTATACTAGAAATAATGAGAAGATGGTCAAGAAGTTTAAAGAAGACATGATGAAGACTTTTGAGATGACTGATTTAGGCCTAATGCACTACTTTCTTGGAATTGAAATATCTCAAGAAGAAGAAGGGACATTCATCTCACAAAAGAAGTATACAGAAACTCTTTTGAAGAAATTCAAAATGGAGGAGTGCAAAACAGTCTCCACTCCATTAGACAACACTAAAGCATACAAAAAGGAAGATGGCTCACCTAAGGCAAATGAATCACAATTTCGAAGTATGATTGGAAGTCTTCTCTATTTAACTGCTACAAGACCAGACATCATGTATGCAGTTAGTCTACTATCAAGATTCATGCAGAATCCAAGTCAAGTCCACCATGGAGCAGCTAAAAGAATACTAAGGTATTTGCAAGGTACAAAGAGCTATGGAATTTGGTACAGAGTCACACATGACTCTAAGCTCATTGGCTACACCGACAGTGACTGGGCAGGTTCGGTTGATGACATGAAAAGCACATCTGGTTATGCTTTCACACTTGGATCAGGGATATTTTCTTGGGCTTCAAAGAAGCAAGCAACTGTTGCCCAATCATCAGCTGAAGCAGAATATATTGCAACAGTAATAACAACGAGCCAAGCTATATGGCTCAAAAGAATATTTGATGACATGGGAGAACCACAAGATGGTGCTACTGAAATCTACTACGATAGCAAATCTGCTATTGCAATGGCAAAGAATCCCATATTTCACAGCAGAACCAAACATATTGGCATCAAGTATCACTTTATCAGAGAAGCAGAAGGAAACAAAGAAATAGAGCTCAAACATTGCAAAACTGAAGAACAGTTAGCTGACGTATTCACAAAGGCTCTACCAAAAGGAAAGTTCGAATTGCTACGAGACATGATTGGAGTTGCTGAAATGTGCACCAAGGAGGAGTATTAAATGTTGGTACACATTTTTCAGAAGTCGTTAAATGAACTCTCTCGAAGATCAGTAAAGATAATCTATTTTCAATGTTTTTGTTTCATTCCAATGTAACTCATTGCATCTTCCAAATCTAGTTAATTCCCAAGGTCTGTCAATTCTTCTCCCAAGGTAATTAATGTCAGCCCAAGTCCAATGTAAGTCGGTTCACCTTCAACCGACTTCATCTAGTATAAATAGACCTCTGTACTGGTTCGATACATTAGAGAGAAAAATCAAAATACTACAAAACCTTTCTCTCGTTCAACCAAGTTCTACTCTGTTTTTTTCTATCTTATTTTTTTTTTTACAGTATTTGCTGTTACTATCATTATCAACCATCAAACCCAATGGAGATGATCATGGGAAGCGGGTCTCCAGTGGGTTCAGACCCCGCGAAGGTATCTAGAATCGGCTTGATTCCACAGTACACCAAGGACGAATTCCCAAGAGGCTCTGATACCATGTGAAAATCATTGTACAGAATTATGTGTCTTATTATGCAAAGTACAATCATATATATATACAATCTATACCTAAATTTTAAGAATAGGAGACTCATTTATAGTAGGAACCTAACCTACTAATCACATCTAACTAAAGACGCTAGAAAACTACCAGGAATCTGTGCATATATACATGCATGAGAGGATAAGATACATGTTGAGTGGAGTTACCATGCAAGGATTTGAAATAAGATCTACCAATTTTTGCACTAGAAGATGACAGAGTTGTTGAGATACAGGGAGCTGCAGGGTTGCACAAGGCTGTTGAGCTAATTGCTTCTTATCTCAGGCAATAGGATGTACCAATTTTTGGTCGTCCAGATGACGTCACACTTTGACTACGCTTTCTGCGTTCCTTCGAAACTTCGAAGAAGCAGTCCACTAAAGCGAAGTTTCCCCCGCGCCGCGCCAACCACTATTATAAAAAACTATATTCCTTTACGGTTCCTTCCACCCTCTAAAGAACTATAGTATATTCTCTCCATGGTTCCCATCCGCTTCTAGTCTCGTGCTGTGTCTTGTGTGTGTCATATTTCTGGTTTTCTTCGCCGAACTCCGGTTATTCCTTGATTCCTTCTTGAAATCTTGAGTTGAGGTCAGGTCGCTGGGTGTCCAAATGTCTACCGACCCAAGTGAATCACCCCATAACCGATTGAGCTTTGCTGTCTCAACAAAATCTTCTTCTCTTTCTTCAGGTGTCGTCACGAGAATATATCGGCTCTTCCCCATGTTACGCTTGCAGTCTCGGATCATCATTCCTATTGAAACCACCGACGTTAACAAAACAGCCCTGGCCAAAATGGTCAAAGAGAGGAACTTGGAACAATTAAAACAGTATGGCGGTATCCAAGGAGTTGCTAAGGTTCTTGACGCCGATCTTGTTCAAGGAATCCCGGGTACCCCCGGCGATGTTGATAGCCGCCTTAACGTGTTTGGCTCCAACAGGTGCCAACCACCCAAAAATCAAAAGGGTTTCTTCCATTTTGTGCGCCAAGCTTTCAAAGGTACCACCATTCTCGTTCTTCTGAGCTCTGCTATCCTATCTCTTTTCTTCGGAATCAAGACACATGGGTGGAAAGAGGGGTGGTGCGATGGTGGGAGCTTACTGTTTGCCGTCTTTCTAGTTGTTGCTGCGTCCTCAGCGAGCAAATTCAGACTATCAAGACATGTTCAGAAGTCATCGAGCATCAACAGCAATATACAGATTGAGGTCGTCAGAGGTGGGCAACCTCAAAATATCTCCATTTTCGACATCGTTGTTGGAGATATCATACGTCTAAACTTTGGAGATCAAATCCCTGGTGATGGTTTGCTCTTGGATGGCCAGTTATTACGGGTCGACGAATGGAGCATGACTGGGGAAAGCAAGTTTGTGGATGTCGATGCCAATAGCAACCCATTCCTCCTGTCAGGTGCTAAGGTAGTGGCCGGCCACGGTAACATGCTCGTCACCTCCGTTGGCATCAACACGGAGTGGGGACAGATGATGAGCTCTATCGGCCATGACCCAGATCAGCGAACCCCATTACAAGCTCAGCTCGACGAACTAGCTTCTTTCTTGTGCAAGGTTCTTCTGCTATTTCCTTTCCTTGCTCTCGTGGGAATGGGGGTGCATGACTTCATCAAGAACCACCATGAATTAGACGGATGCGACACCAAAATGAACAATCTAGTGAATGCCTTGTCAGGTGTGCGGGGGTTTGTGTCTGTAAACGCTGCAGTCGCTATAGTGGTGGTGGCAATTCCGGAAGGCTTGCCACTGGTGACCACAAACGCTCTAGCTTGTTCCATGAAGAAAATCATGGCTCTACCAATAATGGTTCAGAGACTTTCTGCTACTGAGACCATGGGTTCAGCCACCATCTGTGTGCTGACTTTGAACTCAGTGGTCAGTGAGTTTTGGCTCGGGGAAGAACCAATGAAGGACGAGACCTTGTTGGGACAGGGAATGGCTCCAGATATTTTCGAGTTACTACAACAAGGAGTTTGTAGTTGCTCAACCAGTGATAACCACAGCCATTCTTCGGGTAACTTGCCCAACGGCAGCCCGACTAAAAAAGCTCTTCTGGCTTGGGCTGTGTCGAAGTTGGGTATGGATCAGAAAGAGGTTAACCAGAGTTACAAGGTCCTCCCTGTTCCAGCCTTGGATTCAAAATTGATGAAGAAATGCAGAATAAAACCCATCAAGAACAATGATCAAATGATTTATGTACACTGGATGGGAGATGCCGAGATGATAATGACAATGTGTACGAGTTATTACGAGAGTAATGGAACCATAAAAACCATGGACGAAGGCAGAAGGAATAAGTTGGAGAAAATAATCAAGGGTATGAAAGAGAAAAGCCTCACATGCATCGCTTTGGCCCACAAACAAATCTCATCATCAGATTTAGAACACAGTGACGAAGGAGTGGAACGTCCAGAGATCGAAGAAAATTCCCTGACTTTGTTAGGCCTTCTGGGTCTGAAGGATCCAGTACAGATGGTGAAGGCCTGTGAACGTGCTGGAGTTAAGATCAAAATGCTCACAAGAGACGATGTTCTCCAGGCAAGATCTATAGCTATTGATTTTGGGATACTTGGACCTGATGAGGACTTGAAGATTGAAGAAACAGTGGTGGAAGGAGAAGACTTCCGAAAATATTCAAATAGAGAAATGATGGAGAAGGCTGATAAAATCAAGGTAATGGCAAGGTGCTGCTCCTCTGACAAATACATGATTGTACAGTGCCTAAAGCGAAAAAACCAAGTCGTGGTGGTCATTGGGGACGATAGAAATGATATGCGAGCAATCAAAGAAGCTGATATTGGGATATATATGAGGACCCAATACACTCAAATGGAAATGGAAACATCAGACATCATCATTGCAGAAGGTAACTTCGATTCCGTAATAACTGTTTTGAAGTGGGGAAGGTGCATTTACAGCAACATTCAAAAGTTCATCCAGTTCCATCTCACAGTGAATGTTGCTACCCTAGTGATCAACTTCATTGCAGCTGTTTCTTCTAGCAGAGTCCCTTTAACGGCAATCCAGCTACTGTGGGTGAACCTGATCATGGATGTATTCGGTGCCTTGGCACTAGCTGCAGAGCAGCCTACCGAGGAGCTCATGGAAAAGCCTCCAGTAGGTCGAAGCAAGTCTGATCTTATCAATGGCTTCATGTATAGGAACCTCATTGGTCAGGCTCTGTATCAGGTGGCAGTCTTGATGGTGCTACATTTCAGTGGAAGCTCTATCTTTGAGGTGAGTGAGGAGATCAACGACACCCTGATGTTCAATACTTTTGTCCTCTGCCAAATCTTTAATCTTTTCAATGCAAGGAAGCTAGAGAAGAAGAACGTACTCGGAGGGATACACGAAGAGAACCAATTTTTCCTTGGCATTGTGATGATAACTGTTGTTCTTCAAGTGGTGATGGTGGAGTTCCTGAATAGCTTCGCCAACACTAAGAGATTGAATTTGGAGCAATGGGTTTTATGCATCGGACTTGCAGCTTTGTCCTGGCCGATTGATTGGGCCGTCAAATGCATCCCAGTTGCTAAACTGTTCTACAATACCCGAGATGATGCTTCTCATGAAAAGGAAGCCTAAAAGAAATATTGGAATGCACAGCAGGGTAGAAAGGTTTGTAGATCAGGGTTGCGTTGTTCTTTCAGCCTTCGTTCGTCTTGTTAAAAAAAATGGTGTAAATAATACCCAAAAGGGGGTCGGCAAACGGATTTGGATTTTGGTGTTTGGATTGCATCCTTCACTGATCTCATCCATAGAATATTTGACACCACCTTTTCATATATGGATGTACTCTCAAATGTTTGAGAATCTCAGGCGATCCTACACATGAAGTTATTAGGAATGGAACTGCAAATAGAACCATATTTATCTTCATCCAAGTAATCAAAATAATCCATTGATGACTATATCATGGTACAATCTTATCTTACTGGAAAGAGAACCGAAAATAACATGTTCAAATACTTAAAACCATAATCACCCAATTCCTTGAAACAAACAAAAACCATGAACAGATCCAGAGCCAAATTCTCCTTTTGGTTCTTCAGGGAAATTCTCCCAATTTCAAAACAGGTTTTTATCAAACTGAATTGCAAATTAAGCACTATATATGATATTTAAAAGGAAATGCCCTTTATAATTAGGCCAGGGAGCTTCCTTTTTCATGTCAAAGAGGAAATATACATATGAAAACTGAAAATTAAAGCATATCCCGTATATACGCCGTATGGTAGTTGATACTTTATAAAAGAGTTGTCGGAAAAAGTACACGAGTAAAGGAAATAGTAGAGAAACAGACGACGGACTAAGCTCCGGTGAAAGTTTTCACTTACCAGTAACCACCACATTCTTCTACCGGAGGCTAGTTGCTAGCTTGCTGCTGCTCCGGCACACAGTCTCACCCACTGACTCTACTACAACTATTTCCCTCTGGCAATTCCATCAAGAAGAAGTGGAAATCATTTGCAAGACTGGAAATCTCTCTCACTGGCCGGATTCCTCTAATAACTGTTCTGTGGCTGTCCATCGCGCGCTGAGGCCTGAGCCAATTTGGATGACTTGAGAGTCTTGGTACGTTGACCTCCAGTCGCTACCGCCACGTATGTTTTTTGATATTATATTGGCAGTGAAACTGTGAAAGGAAATTAAGGGTTTGTTTGGCACGTCTTTCTGTAGGGTCTTTCAACTGTTTATAAGTTGGGCAGACTGATTTTTGGTCTATTCCAGCTTGGTTCACAGAAGATCTAATCGTCAAAAGCCGGAGCACCAAAAAGACCTGAAAAGCCCATTTTGGCGTCTACTAAAGCTTTTCGCGTCTTTCGCATTTTATTCTCATATGGAAAGACACAGAAAAATGTACAGAAAGACATGATACTGCTAAACTAGCTTCGGGCTGTACAGATCTTCATATAAAAGCTCAATGAGTACCCAGCACAAGTCAAGGTTGAAGGACCAAACCAAACCATTAGAGCAACAAACGGTTCTGAAGTCTGTAAATTCAGTTCATACAAGTTTGTATAAATAGGTGATCCCGGTCTATAACTATGTGCATACAAACAAAAATTGATATCACAATATATTGTGGGATTGGATCTGTTGGGCCTCGGGCCCAACATGAACCCATTTCATATCAACCAAAAAAAATTTTTTTTGGGTATATCATACTTTGGGAGTGGTACTGGGAATTAGCCTCCTTAACTTTCATTTGCGACAAAGATCCCTTGAATTTTGAGATTTTGACAGACCCCCTCTCTGTTAAGTTGAGTAACAGAAGAAGTTAATTTACCAAAATACCCTCTTAAAAAATTTCTATAAAATAGAAATTGCAAAAAAAAAGAAAGAAAAACTTCTATGAAAACCTAGAATTGCAACAAACACAATGTGCAATTAATATCAACTAAAACCAATAACAAATGAAAATTGGAAAAAAAAACCTCTAAAAAATCATTGGAAAAAGGATTGTTAAGGGATTTAGAAAAGTTTAAACAACCACATGAGAATCTATTTCAAGGTTAACTAGTGTAGCATCGCCCTACTCTCGCCAATCACCCCTTGATGTCACCCCTACTCTTGAAAGGGCCTCTGATTGATGAAACTTTTTTTCACCTTATTCATATTTACTTCAACCTTATATTTATGTTATTTATAGATTTGTGGGTTCTGGGCATATACAGATCTTTCCACTCTATTCATGTGCATTCCAAGTGTATCATGACACGTATCCATTTCTTACCTTAGTGATACACTTTGTGTTGCTGATATTTTGAACCATAACTGGGCTATCAGCTATGCATACAGAATAAGAGGTTTAAATGTGATAAATATTTGCCAAATGCAAAGTATTGTTTCTCCCAAAAATGTACAAGTGAATCTTGTTTCTGGATATGGTATTCTGTGACTTGGCAGATAGCATTTTGGGCATGAGAGGGAACCTTACTAAAAACAACAACCTACAAGGTCTCAACCGGATATAATTCTTGTTGTTTTTTTTTCAACTTTAGGATTATTTTTTATTTTTATTCTATAAAACAAATACTGGGTTGATACATGTGAGCTTGTGAGGATATGTGAACTTGTTAGAGACTTAGAGGTTGACTCTAACAAGGAAATTTCATGGGATTAGGATGAGATAAATTTGATGGGCAACTAATCTCAGGCATTGATCTTGAGGGCTTTTTCTGTTTTAGAAATTCCATATCAACCAGAAAATTCTGCACTTTCAGAAGCCATATTTTTCTTCTCACATGAAGGAATTACTCCTCTTCACAGAAGTTTTGTCGACTGCTAGCCTTAATTTCTTCCTGATTGTTTTAACTTTCCCATTTTTATAGTAAACCAGTAATTTCTGCCTTGGGGTAGATCACCACAAACAATTGTTGCCATAGTGAATATGCCTTTCTGATTTTCTCCAAGGTTTAGAATAATGACTCCAATCACAGAATTCCTAAGTTATGGCTTTTCTTACTATAGCTTCCATCCTTTTATACATGTATATAAACAATTAATTAACGAGAATATTTGTCTACAAGCTTATATTATCTGAGTATGCGATAGATCATAAATCTACATTTCTTTTAACCCAATGTGATCATTTCCTTGAGGTAAGTTTTCTGTTTTCTCAACCCCAGTTTTTGTCCCCAAATTCTTGAACAAATGTCGTTTTGAATATGGATAATGGCTTCTGTACTTTTTTTCATCATGTTTAGCTAACAATATTAATTAAAGCCATGGTTTGGGTTGGCATTTTTACAGTCCCACCTGAATCTTGATTCTACAAACCGGAATATGAGAGAAGCAGCCGAAAGCCTGAAACCAACAATCTCCTACCGCTTAGCGAGTTAGCTCCAACAAGAGAATCGAATTGTCTCCTATTTAAACATTTTCTAGGTTTTACTTCTCTATTTTTTCCAACATAATGGCTGGATGAGGTTGCTGGAACAATGTGTTTTTCATGGTCAATAGGAAAACAGATCATTTCCTAATTTTCCTGTATTTGACTACTTTTTTATAGGTACCTCCTGTAACTTGAAAAGCAAGTTACATGGTTAAGTATATGAATATCACAAGAATTGAATCCAAAGGCAGACCCTACTCTTAGAAATTATAAGGAATGACATTTCCCTACAAAGCTAACTGGCTGAGGTTGCTATTTTTTTCCTTATTTGGAATCAATGTGTTTTCCATGGTCAATTAAGTACAATCAAGCACCGTTCCACCATTCTATCAGAAAATTTTGATAGGAAAAAAACTCAGAAAGCAAATTTGGTAATGCATCCATGAGAATATGCTTTACAAAGCAGAGTGAAATTTTGTATATTCCAATTCAGAAAAATAAATTGAAGAAAGGGGGAACTCCATTACATTCGTTTTCCAAGTTGGTAATGCATTTTGCATTTCATGCCGATCAAAAGTTTATCCAAACAACCCCATAGGTTTATAGTTCTTTATTTTCATTGACTAAGAAGGTTGTTTGGACCAACAAAATAGCAATACGTGAGATCCTTCAAAAATTGCTGTAGGGCAAAAATACAGTTGACATCTACAGGCCACAATGATTTGAAGGCACTCTACTGATTTTGTCCTTCAAAATTGCAGAGAAGCAATATACTATAGAATGCTTACTTGTGTCACTTCAAGGTGTGGAAAGGACTGCATACTATTTACAGACCAAGGCTAGCTTTATGTAATGTCTCTCTCTGTGCCAGTGCCTTGGATGCTTTATGTGAAATCTGAACAGAGATAATCTTACAAGCATGAGACTTTGAACAAACTGCACAGGAAGTAAATAAGTTTTAGGGTTTTCGCAAACAGATGACAGTACATGAGAGTGCAAATGGTTAAGCTGGGACAGATTGAGGGAGTTTTCTATTATCAGATGAAACCAAACTGTCATAGTATTCCACCAAGACTTTCCATCCACCAGGGCACATGAAGCCATCCGGTGGGTTCTCTCTGTTCTTTGCAAGTGTTCGCATCTGCAAAACAAAAGTAGCCCTTGTTCAGCAAATACACATGAGAACTTACCCCAACTGTATAAAAGAATGATACAGATTTGAATGGTCTCGGTACATCTGATTGGCCTGACCTTGGGTTAGGACTTAAGAAGTTACCTTAGTGCCAGATATGAAAAGGAAATCTTGTGGCCTTGATGGATCAAAGAAAGCCATTTTCCTCTGAGTTTTATCATAGGCAGCTACCTGCAGTTGTAGTTGAACAATGAATCTTATGGTGTATTTCTTAAGGATATACAAAGCTGAAAGATTAAAATTCTGAAAAGAAATTGGCTCTTTGGTGTACCTTGAATGGAAGGATGTTGAGCCGCTCAAGTCCAGGAGCCATACTCAGTACCTTCTTTCCATGATCAGCATCATAGAGGTCTCTTTTCTCAACAGGGTGTCCCATGCCCGCTGGATCTCGACCCACAATATAAAAATTGGCTCCAGCATTTATGCGGGCCTTTGCATGCCATTGCACTTCAGTTGGGCCAGCATAATGCATGGGAGATGGGAAAATTGCAACCACCGTTGTCTCTGGATCAAGAACACCATCTTCAAGCACCTGAAGAAACATTTTTCACTGTTAAGAGAATGGTCTTGTTTTATAGGCAGTCAATTTTTATATAAGAATATCTCATCTACAGGTCCTGGTAAATAGTAAGGATGAGTCAATGAGAAAAAAGGACCTTCTCATGCTGCTTCATTCTCCAACTAAGAGGTACATCATCTGCCTTTGTGTACCCACCCAATGGGTGTAGCAAAAGAACAGGATTTTTGTATCCCATTTCCAGAAGCCGTCGGTGGGTGTCAGTCATGAGCAGAGCATGGCCATTGTGTACAGGGTTTCTGAGTTGGAAAGCAAACACTGCATCAGCATCACGTTTTATAAATTCCTTGCGGAGTTCTGCCGGAGATAGGCGAAACCTATCGAGACCATCATTGTACTTGATTGGCTCTATAACCTCCAAGTCACCTCCAATGAGCCAGTTTCCAGCATTAGTTATAGTTTCATTGACATATGGTAGTCCAGGGGCAGTGGTTCCCCAGGTTCTGGCTATTCGCTCCTCTTTGGGGTGCTTGTAGATCTCAATACTGGAATCATCAAAAGGGAAGACAAAGGAAACATGAGCAATCAATGAGCAGGTTATTCGTCAAATTAGTTTATATTAATCAATCTCAACAGAGGAACTACAGGATACTATATTGAACATGGTAAACTATCTTCATGCATAAATATGGTTTCATCAACAAAGATGTTGGGATTCCATAACCAGTAAACAGGTGAGCAGAGATTCTAACAAAAATCAAGGATATCAGAGAGGGATCACACACATGGTGGAAAGGCCCCAGCTACACAAACAAGTTAATTCTGACAAAAGACAATAATTATGAAATAAAAGAAATCAAACTTTGTATTTTGACAACCTAAGTATAAAAGGTCTTTCAATAAATAAACCATAAGAAAAAGTACTACCCATCCCTTCCAATCAATTATGATGATCTGAAATTGATAAGGAACGTCTAAGCACAACTAATCCAATTCCATGCAGAATCCCGATTTATGTTCTTTTATTCATAACTTTTAGCATCAAATATTTTCAAATATAATACTCTTATATTTTAGATACTTAGAAAGCTGAGAAATTTACATGGCAAACATTTTTTGACCTTCTAATTAACAAGAAATTAACTCTTCAAGCAGTATGAATCAGAATTCAGAAAAGGTTTTGTTATACTGCAATGCTCCTTTTGTAGAAGAAGAGATGCTGAAATGTCAGACGTTTTCAACAAACATTAATTTATTTTTTTCATATCAAATTAATTATCCCCATACCATGTTTTCCATGGTGAGTTAGTCCAGGGTGCAGCAGTTGGTTGCCCGACAATTTTACATGGCCAAGCCTTCTTGGGTTTGTATTGATATAAATATGAAAGTAGACTCTCGTGAGACTGTTTACGTAATCCATCCCAAAAGTATTGGTATTATATGAGCTTTCTACCCAGCTTAGATGATTGAGAGCTTCCCAAATCTAGTCATTCTTCCAAGGGAAAGCTTCTTCCTCCAATTGGGACATCAGTAATGGGAGCTAGGCCATGTTGTTTGAAAGAATCATTACAACTCTTCCCATTTAAATTGAATAAAATGAAAATTTTAATTTAGTAATAAACTATAGAAATAAAATACAATAAAAATCAATCTATAGGTATATGTCTACTAAAAATTAGGGAAAAGGTAAAACAATCACAGTCGGAGTTGCAACAGTAGTTGTAAACGGTTACATCTCAGTCATCAGGTCAATTACAACGGTTGTAAAGCACTAATTTTTCAGATCCTTGGGAAGCCTTTATTTCATAATTTTCCAACAAAACAGAAACCTTGAAAGATATGGTGTTGCAGTGAGGAGTTGCACAGATATTTGATCAGCTCATGGATGAACCAATCTCCAACCTTTTCCACAATAAACCCAATATAAATTTAAGTTCTTACTAACTAGACCAGCATTTTATACTCAACAACTAAAAAGATATATGAAGCAACTCGGCATCAACAACTGAACTAAATCCCCAAATGAAGTAATCCCACATCAACAATTCAACAAAAACCTCAAATTACTTAGTTGTATTTGCCCATAAAAAAATTTTACTTATATGTGGCAACATGGAATTACACAACCAAGTCATCACCATATAATTCTCCTATACCCACCGGGAGTTGCTAGTTTCGGGTTTCACCTCTTCACCAGTGATATACCCTAATTTCCCAAGAGCACCAATGGCCATTTTTGCAGATTGTGACCATTCTAAGTAATTTGCACCATCCAACCTAATTGTAGTAATGGTTCCAGCCCCGAAAGAGTCTTGTAGAGAACACTGATGTGGGCCCCATTGCAGTGGTCCCCACTGTGTTCGTAGGACAGCATGTGTAGTTATTTGTTTCAGTTATAGTAGTGTCAGTTTGAGTCAGTTTGTTAATTCAGTTGTTATTTATTTCAACTTTATTTACTTTATTTATTATGTAAGTACTAAGGGCAGATGTGTCCTTTCCATTTTGTACTAAACATAACCTATAAATAATAAGAAAGTGGCGGCGGTAGATCGGTTAGAATCTGTTCCTCCTTTCAACCACTTGTGTTCTCCTGTTCCTCTTCTATTCTCTCTTCTTTCTCTCACTTTTCTTCTATTTTGTAAACCTAAAACCTATTAGGATTCAAGACTGATTACAGTCTTGATCTTCTACTTGGTATCAGAGCCTATCTAGGGCTTCTCATGTGTGTCTAGTCCAGCCGACCACATGAGAACTAGCTAGGGCTGGAAGCTTTGAAGAAGTATTCGGTGGCTGAATCTTGAAGATTACTAGAAGAGGTTCGCAGCAGTTGAAGACTTGCCGCGGCTTGCAGAGAGTTGGTAATCAAGAAGAAGCAGTGAAGGTTAGGGTTCAGGTAACCCCAGAAGACAGTAAACCGAAAGTACATAAGTAAGTTTTTTTTATTGAGTTTCAGAGACTACAATCAGTCGAGATAGGTTAAACCTGTCTAGAAGGAGGGGCCGAACTGTGTTCCAGTTTGTTTCTAGGGTTTGACTTGTCGAACTGTGTTTAAGTTCGTTTCTAGGGTTTGACTGTTGGGCCGAACCCCCCTCTCAGAGGTGATTAGTTTTAAGGGTTTCATATTGCCCTACGATAAGTCCCACTTGTGCGGACTGTTTGAAGAGTGCAACTGCGCACTTATTTCAGACCTACAGTTGAAACCCTAATTTTGCTCTCGCAACAGTGGGCCCCATAGTAGTGATTTCAGAAAATAGCATCTCAGATTGACAGGCTGCTGGGTACTGTGCATGCCGATTGATTTCAGATCAGATTTGAGTTTATTTCTTGCATATGCTGTGATAGGCGATTGTTTTCAGATCAGATTTCGGATCAGATCAGATTTCATATCAGTTTCGTGTTAGTTTCAGATCAGATTTCAGACCTGCTTGTTTTACTCTGTTTCCTGGTACAGCAGTAGTGGCTCTAACAGTTTGTAGCCACTGATTCTTGATCAAAGATGGAGTTTAAGGGTCAGGGAGAAAGTAGTTTTGGAAACAACAGTTTTGGTGGTGTATCTGAAACCGGGTTTCAAATTACAACTATGAGATTTGATGGGTCAAATTACTTGGAGTGGGCTCAATCAGCCATGATGGCTATTGGAGGAAGGGGAAAACTGGGTTACCTCTTGGGAGATGTGAAAGAACCTTCCAAGGAGGACCCAACATACACCAAGTGGGTTCAAGAGAACTATTTGGTTATGGCATGGCTGTGTAATTCTATGCAATCACATATCAGTCGAAATTTCTTGTGGGCAAAGACAGCCAAAGAGATATGGGATGTTGTGAAAGAAACCTATTCCCAACCCCTTAATGTTGCTAGAGCCTATGAACTGAAGTGTGAGGCGAACAGCCTTAAACAAGGAGAGAAGCCACTTTCTGTCTACTTCTCTACCTTGAAATCCTTGTGGCATGAGATTGACCATCTAGAGACCCTTGAGTGGGAGAGTCCCAAAGATGCACAGTCTCACAGAAAGCAAGTCGAGACGAATAGGGTATTTGAGTTTCTGGCTGGTTTGAATTCAGATTATGACATTGTGCGACAACAGATATTGACAAGAGATAGTGTGACCCTTTCTCAAGCTCCTTGGTGCATAGTGAAGAGACCAGGAGGAAAGTCATGATGCAGCCTCAGCCCTCTTTCCCAGCCTTGACAGCTATTAAACCTAAGCCAGGGGGTGACTCAGAAAGGGACCGGAAGAAGGAAGATACACGGGATCTGGTATGTGAACATTGCAAGAAACCCAAGCACACAAAAGATACTTGTTGGAAGCTACATCCTCACTTGGTCCCAGTAAAACTAAGAAATAAGAAGGGTAATGCTCATGTGGCCGTGAACACTGATTCAACATCCTCATCAGGCACATCCCTAGAGACTTTAGCTGCTGTTCGAGCTGCCCTCATACAGTTGGAAAAGGAAGTTGGGAGTTCAGCTCAACCATCTCAGTCACCATCAACTCCTGCCACATCTGCATTTGCACATTCAGGTACTTGAGCCTCAGCTTACCATGCTTCTGCTCCAGGTAATACTGACCACTGCTGGGTAATAGATTCAAGTGCATCTGACCATATGACTAGCTTGCCATCTTTGTTCACTTCTTATCACTTGTCCTCTGGCCGAGATAGAGTGTCCATTGCTGATGGCTCTCTTGTTCCCATTTCGGGCAAGGGGGACATCAAGCTGTCGGATACTATCTCTTTATCTTCTGTCTTGCATGTTCCTAAACTTGATACTAACCTACTTTCAGTTAGTAGTATTACCAAACACATGAACTGTTCAGTAACCTTTTTCCCTGACCGATGTGTTTTTCAGGATTTAGAGACGAGGAAGGTGATTGGGTCTAAAGCTCAACAACTTCCTAACTAAATAAGAACAAACCGGACCAACTCAACAACAAACATGTACAATTTGGTATTTTTAGAGTTCTATTCATTGCCCTTATAGATGCATCAGAAAATTAAAGAAATAATATCTGTTTGATGAAAATGTAGTCTAATAAGTTATACCCTCTACACCAAAATTCTAAAAATGTAATTTTGACATCAATTTGAAAATTGAAACAAAATAAATGAACTATTCAAATAATTCTCAGGACTTCATGGAATGATGGAAATACTAGAAATTTTGAATAGGCCTTGGTTGAAATTTTGAAACAATGAAATTCTCGACACTGCTCAAAATCTAAACAAAATCTTAACATTCTCAAAATTTCATCCAACACTTGAGCGTTTTTCATACACAGAAATATTTGTGTATTTGTAGTTTATTTTCTTCAACTTTCTCATCCTTTTTTTATTATTTTTTGTTGTTCTTTTTCTTTGGTCCCTTTGCCACATCATTTTTCTATCCCCTATCAAATACATTAACTGAAACTTCACATGGACTCTGCTATTTATGGATTTGCAGACTTTGCTAGAGAAGTTGAAGGCATTGTACTTAAACTTGGAAGGACTTCCCCCAGATCGAATAGTCCCAACTGTTGGCCTCAACATAGGTCGTATTAAAGCATCAAATACAAAACTTGTCTTCTGGGACTTGGGAGGTCAAGTATGTGAAATTATTCCTTATCCAACCATCACATATTTGTCACATCCCAGCATTATTTCTAGGTTGTGTTGTTTCTTGTATCATAGTGGTAATATCTATTGTAGTCCAACAAGACTCTGTTCAAATCTTTAGCAACTCTCCACCATTATTCCTGTTTGAAAATATTAGTGTTGCATTTAACTTAATGAATGTGGTTTGACCGCTTGAGAGATGAAATTAGAATTAAGAGCAAATTTTTTAATTTGTCATGTGATCCTGTTTTCTTTGATCAATGTCATGTGATCCTGTTGAATGACAATAATGATGGAACTGATGAAATTATGAATCCTTTGTGGTCATTATTATGTTTTTACTCCACTTTTCTTTTCTTGTTCATATATTAATATCTGTGCAAGCATGCTTTTCCTCATGTTTGCACACTTATATTTCTCACAATTAATAAAAAAAGGTTGATCACTGACTTATAACTGGCCAAATGAATAATGTATGACATATAGGTTTTCTTATGAGTTTAAGAAATAATCACTTTTCCCAATATAATATGGAACTTTTCCATTTCTTGGGTAATGAAACAGAACCTATATGTAAGAATCCTGCTATATTACTAAATATTTCAGCCGAATTATACTTGTTGAATTATGTATTGATGACTTGATGTGTAATGGAACATCAACAAAACAACAACATTTCAAATTTTCGACACCCAAAACATGTAGCCTATTCTTTTTCGTTGTCAATTCTTTGAGCCCATTTTCCTCTTATTTTTATGGTTATTGCTTGACTCTGACTATTTTCTTTTATGGCAAATTTCTTAAAGTACCCCGAAGTTTTAGGAAATTGATTAACTCCACCCCTACTGTTTACATATTGACTAAAGTAACCCTAAGTTTTCTGACAATTGACTAAATACTCCCCTGCCATTAGTGTCTGTTAATTTGGTCGATTTTGCACTCCACTATTCTTTTTTCAAACTATAATTCAACAAACTCCAAAAGAAATTTCAGCTTGGCATCAGTGAGGTTTATCATTTCCCTTTTATTTGAACTCAACTGTGTTAATTTTCCCTGATTGGCTTCCCAAATAAAAAAAAAAAAAAACAAACTTTACTCGGAGCAGCAGTGTATCTTCATTTGGAAAAGTTGGGCATGCATTTCTGAGCTTAGAACCTTATAAAAAGAGCTTGCCAAGAACTTGCCTGAAGCCTTAACTGTCTAGCTTCTATGGTCCAAATGATGTGGAGAGAGATAAACCTCTCTAAGGGAAGAGAGGAGTCTCAAAATGTCTTGGGCTCCGGTCACATGTAGGGGTTTATGTCAATGAAGATTCCAAGAAAGGAAGGGGGCGGGGGGGGGGCAGAATGAGGAATAAGAATAGAAGCAGTGGCATATCAAAAAGTCTAAAAAGACAGGGGAAGGACATGGATAGGGGCCTGTTGGGCCACCAAAGATCAATCAATAACCTAATACGGTGTCTATTGCCTATCTACAGTGTATAATAAAAAGAGGGTGTATGGTTGAAATACCTTTCAAAGGGACTGGGAGCGCACTCTGTTAGTGTGGAGGCTATAAACCCAACCGTTAGCAAACTGTCCCTACCTGCTTTTCATGACTCTAGCCCATGGCTGCCTTCAAAGAGGATACCGCCTGAACCATGTCACTCTGCCCTCTCCCAGTCTCCCCTCTCACTGATTTTGCCTGGCTGGGGGCACAGTTGAAAATAAGGTTAGTAGTTTCAGGTCAAGGATAATATCTTAATGTTATGCCAGTTCAAGCCCGATAGTGAGGTCATCTGAGGCAATATGGCAACTAAGGCAGTCTCCCCAGATGCATCTCACCACATGAATGCCTCCAAAACCAGCATAAAACTAAAAAGAAATTGAAGAGATGATCATCAGGGGTATGTGGCAGTAGGTTTGGTGCTTGCATTTCTGTTAACGACAAGTTTATTCAAATGTTTCATTTTGAAAGTTTAAAGAAGAATGATAGGTAAAATAGTCTTTTCCATTAACAGACACTAACGGCAAGGAGGATTTAGTCAATTGTCAGAAAACTTAAGGGTACTTTAAGAGTTTAAGACAATACGTAAACAGTAGGGGTAGAGTTAGCCAATTTCCTAAAACATAGGGGTACTTTAAGAAATTTGACATTTCTCTTAACATCTTAAATTTATGCATAATAATTATTGTGGCCTAATTTCAATTTTTACATTCTCTTAGCTTAAAAATCATATTAGCATTTGATATCTAGTTTTTCATACTAACTCAAAAAATAGTATAATCAGTAACATGTTACACCCCAAAATCATAATGGTCTCATTTGTCTATTTATATTGTGTTTCACCAGTTTACAGTGCACTCTGATGCCAATTCTCAGTTTCAAATCTTGAGCTCATTTTTCGTTTGAGTTTTTTGGGTTTTGTTTTTGAAAAAGGTAAAGTATTATATTGAACAAGAAAAGGATAGATAAATTGAAACATAATTGGATAAGAAGATAAATAACAATATAACATATTAGTTGTTACACCAATTCAAGTCATATAGGTTTTGTTGGTCTACATCCCTTGTGTTTCACTAGTTTATAGTGATATGGCCGCTTAAAGAAAGAATGCATTGATGTTTTCTTTTACTGTTTTGTATAACATGTAACTTTCAATACATTGTTTCCAAAATTCTAGCCATGTTACCTATTTTTTGGTGAAGGATATTCCCACCAATATGGGATTTTTCAATTTTCTTCACCCAAATTCTAGCCATGTTACCTATCTTTTGTGCCCAAGGATCCACAGGTCAAGCAGGAATTGGAGGAGTAATCCGTGGGTGTGGGGGGAGCATCTTTTGGGCTTTCAGTGGACCGATTGGGAGAGCAGATGCTACCAAGGCAGAGATCTTACCTGCCCTCACAGGTCTCCGTTACGTCAAACTCTTTATCCATCGAAGGTGATTCAGCTAATACGATAAACTGGTTAAGGCAGAAGACTGGAGGACCTTGGAGGCTTGCTCATCTGCTAACTGAAGCTAGAGATATTCTGAATTCTCTGAATGTGAAGTTGGTTTGGATTCCAAGGGAACTAAATACAGTAGCTGACAGCTTAGCCAAATCTGGAGCCCATAGAAATATTATGTTTTCTGATGTTTCTCTGCCTGTGTAATTCTGTTTCTGCCACCCAAGGCCTTGTACTTTGTTAATTTTTCTCAGTTAACTCTTAATAAAATCTCAGTTAACCTTTCTCAGAAGTGTTATCAAATTATTTTTCCTTAATGTGTCAACCAGTCAACCTTAACTGATGGCAATAGCTGTTTGTGCGCCCCCAAAAAAAAGTTTAGGTCCTTATCCAGTCCACCCTTCCCAAGACCTTGGATATCTGGGATCATCATTGGATAATGGCCCTCGAGCTGTAAAGGTGGGTGACTTTGGTTTACCTATATTGGGGATGTTTGGCATCTTTAATTACCTCTCATCTTTACTATAATCATTAAAGTACTGTTACCAACAAATAAAATCATCGGGTAGTGGCCCTTGACCTTAACTAAGTTCTACCGCATGATTGGAGAGTTATCCTGTTTCAGGTTGCATAGTTCAAAATACAATTCTACCGCATGAGCTATAAAATGATGCTGACTGAACTAAGTCGTCCTCATCATCTTATATCTTATCCAACTATATGGGATTAGCTACATGAATCCTGTTTCTCCATTCCATCATGTTTAATGCCATATCCATTGTTAATTTATGAACACGTTTAAATAATTTCTTACAACTTTGACCCAAGTCCTTTTTGGTCTGCCCATACCCCTAGCCATTCCATTCTGTTTAATGCTCATTGAACTAATAAGCCATAAAAATGGTGATTAACATACAAGTAACTAAGCTTGATCTTTTTTTATGTCATTTGATTTGATCTTTAGCTGAAACAAAGGAGAAAGCTATCTGTGAAAAGGTAAGATGAAACTCAGATCTTCATGACAAAACTAGGTTATCTATCATGGGCTTAAATGTGCCCATTTGTTTTATGGCATGGGTCTTTTGTTCAATATTGTGTCTAATTTGGGAGTGCATTGGCAACTCTTTTGTGTCAACAACAGTTCTTTCACTGTGCAATTAGTTTTCTGCAAGATTAAGCTGTTTTCTAATAAGCATCTAAGAATTTCAGAGCACCTTAACCTTCACTGGAATTGGTTGACACCTGATTTAATTAACTATTGCTGTGTGGGATTTTTTATGTTATGTTGTGGTGTACGCATTTTATAGGCTGGCCTTCGAACAATTTGGGAGAAATATTATGAAGAGGCACATGCTGTAATTTATGTTATTGATGCTGCTTGCCCTACACGTTTTGAAGATTCAAAATCTGCATTAGGTTAGTGACTTTCATGTACCTAATTTCATGGGAGATTCCCTATAAAGTGAAGCATTTCTTTTTTTCTTGAAGAAACCCTATGGTTGCACTAATTCCTCTTTTCTCTCTTTTTTTTGGCAATTCACTAATGCCTCTAATTTTACCAGAAAAGCTACTAAGGCATGAAGATTTACAAGGGGCACCTCTTTTGATACTAGCAAATAAGCAGGTGAGATCTCCTTATTGCATAGCAAAGGAATGCAACAAAATTCACATTTTACTAGCAAGCAGATACTACCGGAGATTGATATCATAACTTTAGGCATTTTACAGAATAGAATGCATGGTGTTTATTTATTTATTAATTTTTTGGTCTATAGCAAATCATCAACCTTGATTGCATGACAAAATGATTTGCCTAAAAATATATTGATAGTTTCCTCTTTATATCTTTTATACCTGTTCTTGTTGTTACTGTTTACCATCTTTCAAAAAAAAAAAATGCTGTTATTGTTGTTGGAGCTTCGCTGAATTATCTTTTGATGGCAGGATCTTGCTGGTGCTGTGTCAGCAGCAGAACTTGCAAGGTATTTGGATCTCAAGGAGTTGGATGAAAGACCTTACATGTTTGAAGCTGTTTCTGCACATGATGGGTGAGTTAAAAGCATATATAACACCTTGGCTTACCATAGTGCTCCCTAGAGCAGAGTCCCAAGACGCTACTTTTAGTTTTGAAAGTGAACTTCTCTTTTCAATAAATAAATTTGAAGAGTTCGAAGTGGTTTCAACTTGGTTTTCCTTGTACCTGCAATAAAACCATTTTCTACTTTGCTTAAAAATGAAAATATTCTCTTGGTTGCAGGAGGGGGATAAAGGAAGGCGTAGACTGGCTAATTGAAGTCATGGAGAGAAGTAAGAGAACAGAAATGTTAGGAGTTCGTGCAGATGTTACTGGGCCGGTTTCTGCTTAGGATTGGGTAAAAACCAAAGCCTCATAGATCTATTCAAGCGTGATTGCTCTGTTTCTGCTTAGGATTGGGTAAACCAAAGCTTCGTAGATCTATACAAGCGTGATTGCTCTGTTTCTGCTTAGGATTGGATAAACCAAAGCCTCATAGATCTATACAAGCGTGATTGCTCTGTTTCTGCTTGGTAATTGGGACTGGTTAAATCAAATAGGTTTAGCCTCCTCCAATCCACTAAAATTGAAACTTTTCTGCCGCCCAGAAATTCTGGATATATTGTGACCATAGAATTTTCATTTATGTTATGTATATCAAAATACAGATTTAATTTTCAAAATAGCTATTTAAATGTCTCCATTCAGTTAAACCATAAATTGGCATCAAAGTCTGGGTGTACTTTGGAAGCGTTATTTTTTGGATTTTGAGATGGGGGAAAGTTGGTCAATGGGATTTTGATTCCCGTTGACCAATAAACCTATGTTCTTTTATGAGATTATGTGGGGATCAGGGAAAATTTATTTTAAGTGATACGCATTTCTTAGGTGGGTAAGTAACTTTCCTATCTAGGAGAAAAGTTGTCAACACTTGAATGGAACAAAAATGTCCCTTTTAATAATGGACTTTCATGGCTAAAATGGCCATTGCCTTATTTACATGTGAAATAAAGGAATATGGGTAAATGCATTTACCCAGGTAAGAAACTTACCTAAAAGCAACTTGATCAAATTTGCAGCTTGGGAAAGAAATGTAACAATTTGATTGGATAAACACGGTTGCGGGCTTTTTAAGGTATGCGTGCAACAGTTGTATGCTAATTGATATTGATCAACCCAAAAAGTTTCAGGTAAATACAGCAATGATATAAAACAGAAGCCAGCCTACATAGCGACTCTCCCCTGTAGCAGATGAAAATGCTTAAACAGAGGGTATTTGTACAAAAAACAACGGAAAAGATTTGGCACCTTTTCCAATACAGCGCATGTTGTGTACTTCATAAGACAGGACTCAGAAGTATTTTGGTCCTTGAGGCTTGAGTTTCCTCCATACAGAGATTTTATCCAAGTGGAGCTTTCTTGTAGTAACTTCCTCCTTTAAGTTCCCTTGCTAAGCAAATAAGTAATGCATATTATATTACACAGATTTCATTGTATTGTATAGCATGTGCTGAAATATGAGAATCGACCTTGTGATGATCAGAAAAGGCAATATGAGGTGTTGTGATTTATGAAGCAGATTGAGAAGTAAATGTTTCTGTTATAGTTATTATATGAAGTGGCCTAAGAAATAAATATATCTATTGGTAGGGGTGTAAATGGATTGGAATGGAATCAAATCAGGATATATCCGAATCTGATTTGACATTGTTCATGGCAGATCCGATATGATCTGAATATCCGGTCGGATTTGATAGGTAAGGATTTGAATTTGAATCCAATTGGGAAATTGGATTTTTGGATATGATCCGATTCGATTTGTTTTTTTAATTAATAAATTATTAAAAGAAAAATAAAATAATCAATTTAAGTAAAGAAAAACAAAAAATACAAGTATTTTTAAATTATTTTCATCATATAATAGTATATTTATAAATGAACAATATATATATATATATATATATATACGTATTATATATATTTATATAAATAAATATATAACATATATCGGATCGGATCTTCTCGAATCGGATAGGGGGTTATCCAAATTCGACCAGATAAGATTGAATCAGATCAAGATCCGATCCATTTGCACCCCTATCCATTGGAAGATAGAATTAGAACCAAAGGTCTACATTAATTTCATTGTCATCTCACTCAAGGTATTCTTTTTTGGCAAGACATAAAAGATTCTTTCATTCATCTATTGGTTCAACAAGTAAATAAATGTGTCTATCATATGATATAAGCTAAATTATGAGCTAGTATATTTAGGCCTCTATTGATATGCTAGATATTAACAACATAACAGGAGTCCCAAAGCTCCCATAGTTGGTCCATACATATTTGCCAATACCTAGTTTATCCAATGTACGGTCCTTGATTGTTCTGATTAGAGCTTCTGCATCTGAAAATATGAACACCTTTGAGACCCCACCGCCAGCGCCCACGCCGTCTTGAGCTCTCTGTCCATCGCCAGCGCCCACGCCGTCTTCTCCGCTACCGTCTTCGATAGCGCGTGCCACAGCTGATCACACAGTCAATTGGATACAGGATGAGCCCGATTTTATTTCGGGTTGGGTTGTCCCTAACCCAACCTGAAAATGTTGGGTCGGGTTGATGTTCGGGTTAGGGTTAGGTTTGAAATTCATGAGCCCGATTTTATTTCGGGTTGGGTTAGGGTTGACCCTTTAAGCAACCCGACTCCATAATATATGTCATATATAAATATATGTTATATGTAATATATAACATACATTGATTTGTTTAGATGCATGATATTTGTATAGACCCCACCATATATATCATGTATTTCTTTTAAGATAATCACTTCACTTGATCCTAATCAGAAATACTAAAACCTTAATAACATTAATTTATGTTTTTTGAAAATTTTATTCTTCATCTCCTCTATGTTGTTTGTCACCCAAGAAAGATCTATTGTAATTCATAACACTTGTTTTTTCTGAATTTTGTACCAAAAGAAAAAAAAAAAGTCAACAAACAAATAGTAATGAAACATAAGATTAATATATGTGCTGAAAAGTTGAGTTAAGATCTAAAGTCAAGAAATTCTATGAGATTTTAAGGGATGAGAAGAAGGTTGGGTTGGGCCCAACCCGAATTTGACTTTGGGTTGGGTTAGGGTTGAAAGAATTTAGCTAGGTTTAAGGTTAGGGTTGGGCTAGGGTTGGCCTCAACCCAACCTAACCTGGCCCGACTTGCAGCCCGGTTACCCAAAAAACCTAAATTGGCTTAGCTTTTTTGGGCCTTAGCCTGACCCATATTAAATTGCAGCCCAAGTTAGGCTTGTACAGTGCCATGGTTGAATACATGGTAGGCTAGACAGAGTGACTGTTTGCACTTAAGACCTTATCTTTTGCCATACTTGTAATTGAGAGGTGCAAGGCTGGCCATTGATATCACCTTTTGGGGCCAACTTTTAACTTACTGTGCTGTCTCATATTCAGATGTGCCATCTTCCATTAGTGTTTTGTTTGTTTACACAGCATTTTTCACATGACAAAACATGTTTTCTTTATTCATAAGGCTGCGTTTGAAATAATGCAAATAGAGTGTAAGTCATGGTTCATGGTAAATTTGCACTTTAGTTTACTTTTACTTGTGTTTGGCAACATTACATTTATGCAATGACAAAAGGCAGGCCAATGCATATTTACATTGATAATAAGACATAAAAATACATCAATAAAAAAGAAGTAATTCTGCATTCAAGTGGTCTTTTGATAAAAAAAGGCATATGTTTTATTGGAATTCATGTTTGCATCCATTACAGCTAAAAGTCTATTTGGTAAGAAGGTAAATTTGTTAGTGCAAAACTAACCCAACTTTGTAATTTATATGAACCGTTTTACACTCTACATATTTGTATTCACACTCATTTGCATCGTTTCCAAACGCAGCCTAAACAAACTATATATTCATTAAAGAACAACCAATGAAGAGTACAAAGAAAACGGAACAAAAACTACAAAAAAAAATAAATAAAGAAAGAAAGCCTAATAATTTAAAGGCTTTCTAATGTTTATAACATATATATATATATATAGAAGGCAGGTTAAATGGACCTCAAATTGAAAGGAATATTTGATGGTTTAGAGAAAACCTTGGCCTATTACGTTTATAAGGATTGCTTGACTGCTGCATGCCTGCATTTCGTGCTTAGTTTTTGATAAGTAGGGGTCGCACTTGTATCCAGTGGGAATGGATTCATTCAATTTCAACTCTTGATAATTTGAACCACTTATGAGTTCAATATGGATGCAAAGGTCCTATTTGAATTTGTGCCAAGTTATAGGGATGTTAATGGACCAGATATTGGTACAATCCAATCCAGACCAATATGAGTTCATTATAGATAGATCAGGTCCAATCCAATCCAATGAATATTTTGAATCATTTTGGTCTGGTTCAATTCAATGTTTAGACCGTCCAAACTGTTTAAATTGGTTTTGATTTAGATTGGGTCCAACTCAAACCTGGCCTATTGACACCCGTACTCTTATCTTATGTCAATGGATCGGATATTGGTTCAATCTGACATAGTCCAATATAAATCCATTACAAATGAACTAGGTCCAATCCAATCTAATAAATATGACTGTTAAATCTGGATTAGTCCAATTTAATGTCTTATTGGCTCATCCAATCTGTTCACATTGATTTTGATTTGGACGGGGCTCAACCCAAATCGAGTCCATTGACACCCCTACTCAGTTGCTAACTTGGAATATTCAATTCTATCTAATGGTATGAAAAATCTTGCAAACATGATATATTTTTCTTTATTGTTAATAGATAAAAGCTAGTTGTTCTATCACTCCTCAACAATGGTGTTATCACCAAATTTTTGCTCGGCTCTCCATTCGAACCTCCAACCCATTCACACCCGATTAAACCATTCCAATCTCTCTAAAACACCAAAATACCCCAAAAAACCCAAATCTCAACATCGAATCCTCAAAATCTACCGTTAACTAATACCAATTTGATGGACTCAATTAAACTACCTTTACACCATGACCATCAAATCAAATACAACCATCTAATTTATAACCTTGGAGTATCCATCTAAATTAAATCTTACACCCAAACTCCAAACTTTCATTAATCATTAGTTAAAGATTTCATTTCAACAATATAACTGTTACCATTAAAGCTTAAAAGCCACTCCCTCCCATCTCACTGATTACATCAATCCCTACCATTGAACCCAAGAGTCTATATATACCCAACCAACCCGCAAAATTTCACCGCCAAATTCTCCCTTTTGACCTGTAAACAATTCAAGATTCTATTCCAACATTTATTTTCCTTAATGATTTGCCGTATTTTCCTTGCTTTCCTTCACTATCATTAGACTTAACCCAACTTTGTTAGGTTCTCATTAAAGAAATTACTATTTGGGTAACACTTTGTTTTTATCATTTTGCCTATAAATTGTTTTCATCATTTACAACTCTCTAAACTTGTTTCCTAAATAGTGTTAGCTCATCTCGCTTCCTTTTCAAAATCCCAATCTTCCCACATGCTTTGGTTTATAGAATTTTGACCCAAGCAATTGAGTATAGTTTCTTATTTACCAAAAACAAATGTTTGAGTGCATATAAATTATTGTAAAAAAGGTAAATTACAAATTGCCACTTAGCCTTCTGAACTTTCATTTGTATTAGATCAACGGATTTTTATTGATGTAGTGAGTTAGCTTCCCAAAATTTTATTAATGTACTTTAGTTAGACGCTTGACATGCCGATTGTGCCAAAAAGAGGAATTTTGGGTTTTGCCAAGTCTTAGGTTGATCTGATTATGTTTTCAAGTTTTAAAGAGGTAAGGTGAAGGAATCACACAAATATTGGGTGCTAAAACTAGATGAAATCCAAAAGAAACTAGTTTTCCCTCTTTCCCATGCTTCCCTTTTAGGCTTTGTTCATTTCCCCAGGAAGTGGGGGCAAGTAGGTTGGTGGATCTCATGGACCAAGAAATAAATTTATGTTTATATTTCGGCTGCAAAAAGAATGATTCCTGAGCGGCTCATTTATCTAAACAATAAATACCTTCTTGAGATTTGGATAAATCACTTACCCATGTAGCGAAAATTGCTACCTGATGAAACAATATTATTCTTTCAATAATATCACTTTTTTTAGACCAAACAACTTTACCCAATGAATTAAAGAACACGCGTAGTGGCAAAAAGCGGATTAAGACTGAATGCGTTAAGTGTTCACAACCGAAAAAAGTATAGCTGTTGTAGGCTAAGAGTGCCACGTTGTGATGAAAATGGATAAATTCATAATGGAGTGTGATTCGTGTGAATAGGTAAACTGCCCAGAACGTGCCTAACCAAAAAATTGTCTCAACAGCTTATGTTATTGGGCCCAACAGCCAAAGTTAACCCGTTCACAACCCAACACGTCAGCAATTGAAAGTCATTCGAAAAGGAAAATCTCTATATAAGCCAAAGCCTTGGTCACCGGTACACAACCCAGAAAGCCCCGAATACGCTTGTTGTTCAATATTGGCTTCCACATAAAAGCGTTTTCAAAGCCGTTAGGTAAAAGCAACTCCATCAGACAAAGCTTAATTAATTAATACAGTCGGCTTTCGCTTATGACCAGGCTCTTCCTCCCTCGTGAAGGAATGAAAAATTTTCACTATATTATATTGGGAATGGCACTTGTGAATTCTGATTCCATCAATAGTTCCTCATTTCTCCTACTTCCTACACTTTTTCTTCAAACAACATAACAGCTCGTCGTATTGTAAGTAATTACATTTCTATGAGATATGGCTTGTGAGCAGCCATATGATTGTCGCGCTGTCATCTTCAACTTCAACGTGGATAGATCACTTATTACTCACCCCCGCAAAAGATGGCACATCGCTTTGGCTGCTATCTCTGCTATTCGACGTATGACATCCCTTGTTTTATCCGCCAAAACCCACAAACATTTCCTCCATGCTCTCTCATCGCGTTCTGTTTCTTACACCATCCTAGATATCCAGCCCAATCCTCATACCAGTGTAGATATCCTCACTAATAATGTGTTCAACCTCGATAAGATTGCTCTCGTTGAGATTGTAAAGAACAAAGACTTCACCTCCCTCAACCATCTTGGAGGTGTGCAAGCTGTTTCAACCGCTCTCCATTCTGACCCAGAGCAGTCTCGGATCATCATTCCTATTGAAACCACCGACGTTAACAAAACAGCCCTGGCCAAAATGGTCAAAGAGAGGAACTTGGAACAATTAAAACAGTATGGCGGTATCCAAGGAGTTGCTAAGGTTCTTGACGCCGATCTTGTTCAAGGAATCCCGGGTACCCCCGGCGATGTTGATAGCCGCCTTAACGTGTTTGGCTCCAACAGGTGCCAACCACCCAAAAATCAAAAGGGTTTCTTCCATTTTGTGCGCCAAGCTTTCAAAGGTACCACCATTCTCGTTCTTCTGAGCTCTGCTATCCTATCTCTTTTCTTCGGAATCAAGACACATGGGTGGAAAGAGGGGTGGTGCGATGGTGGGAGCTTACTGTTTGCCGTCTTTCTAGTTGTTGCTGCGTCCTCAGCGAGCAAATTCAGACTATCAAGACATGTTCAGAAGTCATCGAGCATCAACAGCAATATACAGATTGAGGTCGTCAGAGGTGGGCAACCTCAAAATATCTCCATTTTCGACATCGTTGTTGGAGATATCATACGTCTAAACTTTGGAGATCAAATCCCTGGTGATGGTTTGCTCTTGGATGGCCAGTTATTACGGGTCGACGAATGGAGCATGACTGGGGAAAGCAAGTTTGTGGATGTCGATGCCAATAGCAATCCATTCCTCCTGTCAGGTGCTAAGGTAGTGGCCGGCCACGGTAACATGCTCGTCACCTCCGTTGGCATCAACACGGAGTGGGGACAGATGATGAGCTCTATCGGCCATGACCCAGATCAGCGAACCCCATTACAAGCTCAGCTCGACGAACTAGCTTCTTTCTTGTGCAAGGTTCTTCTGCTATTTCCTTTCCTTGCTCTCGTGGGAATGGGGGTGCATGACTTCATCAAGAACCACCATGAATTAGACGGATGCGACACCAAAATGAACAATCTAGTGAATGCCTTGTCAGGTGTGCGGGGGTTTGTGTCTGTAAACGCTGCAGTCGCTATAGTGGTGGTGGCAATTCCGGAAGGCTTGCCACTGGTGACCACAAACGCTCTAGCTTGTTCCATGAAGAAAATCATGGCTCTACCAATAATGGTTCAGAGACTTTCTGCTACTGAGACCATGGGTTCAGCCACCATCTGTGTGCTGACTTTGAACTCAGTGGTCAGTGAGTTTTGGCTCGGGGAAGAACCAATGAAGGACGAGACCTTGTCGGGACAGGGAATGGCTCCAGATATTTTCGAGTTACTACAACAAGGAGTTTGTAGTTGCTCAACCAGTGATAACCACAGCCATTCTTCGGGTAACTTGCCCGACGGCAGCCCGACTAAAAAAGCTCTTCTGGCTTGGGCTGTGTCGAAGTTGGGTATGGATCAGAAAGAGGTTAACCAGAGTTACAAGGTCCTCCGTGTTCCAGCCTTGGATTCAAAATTGATGAAGAAATGCAGAATAAAACCCATCAAGAACAATGATCAAATGATTTATGTACACTGGATGGGAGATGCCGAGATGATAATGACAATGTGTACGAGTTATTACGAGAGTAATGGAACCATAAAAACCATGGACGAAGGCAGAAGGAATAAGTTGGAGAAAATAATCAAGGGTATGAAAGAGAAAAGCCTCACATGCATCGCTTTGGCCCACAAACAAATCTCATCATCAGATTTAGAACACAGTGACGAAGGAATGGAACGTCCAGAGATCGAAGAAAATTCCCTGACTTTGTTAGGCCTTCTGGGTCTGAAGGATCCAGTACAGATGGTGAAGGCCTGTGAACGTGCTGGAGTTAAGATCAAAATGCTCACAAGAGACGATGTTCTCCAGGCAAGATCTATAGCTATTGATTTTGGGATACTTGGACCTGATGAGGACTTGAAGATTGAAGAAACAGTGGTGGAAGGAGAAGACTTCCGAAAATATTCAAATAGAGAAATGATGGAGAAGGCTGATAAAATCAAGGTAATGGCAAGGTGCTGCTCCTTTGACAAATACATGATTGTACAGTGCCTAAAGCGAAAAAACCAAGTCGTGGTGGTCATTGGGGACGATAGAAATGATATGCGAGCAATCAAAGAAGCTGATATTGGGATATATATGAGGACCCAATACACTCAAATGGAAATGGAAACATCAGACATCATCATTGCAGAAGGTAACTTCGATTCCGTAATAACTGTTTTGAAGTGGGGAAGGTGCATTTACAGCAACATTCAAAAGTTCATCCAGTTCCAGCTCACAGTGAATGTTGCTACCCTAGTGATCAACTTCATTGCAGCTGTTTCTTCTAGCAGAGTCCCTTTAACGGCAATCCAGCTACTGTGGGTGAACCTGATCATGGATGTATTCGGTGCCTTGGCACTAGCTGCAGAGCAGCCTACCGAGGAGCTCATGGAAAAGCCTCCAGTAGGTCGAAGCAAGTCTGATCTTATCAATGGCTTCATGTATAGGAACCTCATTGGTCAGGCTCTGTATCAGGTGGCAGTCTTGATGGTGCTACATTTCAGTGGAAGCTCTATCTTTGAGGTGAGTGAGGAGATCAACGACACCCTGATGTTCAATACTTTTGTCCTCTGCCAAATCTTTAATCTTTTCAATGCAAGGAAGCTAGAGAAGAAGAACGTACTCGGAGGGATACACGAAGAGAACCAATTTTTCCTTGGCATTGTGATGATAACTGTTGTTCTTCAAGTGGTGATGGTGGAGTTCCTGAATAGCTTCGCCAACACTAAGAGATTGAATTTGGAGCAATGGGTTTTATGCATCGGACTTGCAGCTTTGTCCTGGCCGATTGATTGGGCCGTCAAATGCATCCCAGTTGCTAAACTGTTCTACAATACCCGAGATGATGCTTCTCATGAAAAGGAAGCCTAAAAGAAATATTGGAATGCACAGCAGGGTAGAAAGGTTTGTAGATCAGGGTTGCGTTGTTCTTTCAGCCTTCGTTCGTCTTGTTAAAAAAAATGGTGTAAATAATACCCAAAAGGGGGTCGGCAAACGGATTTGGATTTTGGTGTTTGGATTGCATCCTTCACTGATCTCATCCATAGAATATTTGACACCACCTTTTCATATATGGATGTACTCTCAAATGTTTGAGAATCTCAGGCGATCCTACACATGAAGTTATTAGGAATGGAACTGCAAATAGAACCATATTTATCTTCATCCAAGTAATCAAAATAATCCATTGATGACTATATCATGGTACAATCTTATCTTACTGGAAAGAGAACCGAAAATAACATGTTCAAATACTTAAAACCATAATCACCCAATTCCTTGAAACAAACAAAAACCATGAACAGATCCAGAGCCAAATTCTCCTTTTGGTTCTTCAGGGAAATTCTCCCAATTTCAAAACAGGTTTTTATCAAACTGAATTGCAAATTAAGCACTATATATGATATTTAAAAGGAAATGCCCTTTATAATTAGGCCAGGGAGCTTCCTTTTTCATGTCAAAGAGGAAATATACATATGAAAACTGAAAATTAAAGCATATCCCGTATATACGCCGTATGGTAGTTGATACTTTATAAAAGAGTTGTCGGAAAAAGTACACGAGTAAAGGAAATAGTAGAGAAACAGACGACGGACTAAGCTCCGGTGAAAGTTTTCACTTACCAGTAACCACCACATTCTTCTACCGGAGGCTAGTTGCTAGCTTGCTGCTGCTCCGGCACACAGTCTCACCCACTGACTCTACTACAACTATTTCCCTCTGGCAATTCCATCAAGAAGAAGTGGAAATCATTTGCAAGACTGGAAATCTCTCTCACTGGCCGGATTCCTCTAATAACTGTTCTGTGGCTGTCCATCGCGCGCTGAGGCCTGAGCCAATTTGGATGACTTGAGAGTCTTGGTACGTTGACCTCCAGTCGCTACCGCCACGTATGTTTTTTGATATTATATTGGCAGTGAAACTGTGAAAGGAAATTAAGGGTTTGTTTGGCACGTCTTTCTGTAGGGTCTTTCAACTGTTTATAAGTTGGGCAGACTGATTTTTGGTCTATTCCAGCTTGGTTCACAGAAGATCTAATCGTCAAAAGCCGGAGCACCAAAAAGACCTGAAAAGCCCATTTTGGCGTCTACTAAAGCTTTTCGCGTCTTTCGCATTTTATTCTCATATGGAAAGACACAGAAAAATGTACAGAAAGACATGATACTGCTAAACTAGCTTCGGGCTGTACAGATCTTCATATAAAAGCTCAATGAGTACCCAGCACAAGTCAAGGTTGAAGGACCAAACCAAACCATTAGAGCAACAAACGGTTCTGAAGTCTGTAAATTCAGTTCATACAAGTTTGTATAAATAGGTGATCCCGGTCTATAACTATGTGCATACAAACAAAAATTGATATCACAATATATTGTGGGATTGGATCTGTTGGGCCTCGGGCCCAACATGAACCCATTTCATATCAACCAAAAAAAATTTTTTTTGGGTATATCATACTTTGGGAGTGGTACTGGGAATTAGCCTCCTTAACTTTCATTTGCGACAAAGATCCCTTGAATTTTGAGATTTTGACAGACCCCCTCTCTGTTAAGTTGAGTAACAGAAGAAGTTAATTTACCAAAATACCCTCTTAAAAAATTTCTATAAAATAGAAATTGCAAAAAAAAAGAAAGAAAAACTTCTATGAAAACCTAGAATTGCAACAAACACAATGTGCAATTAATATCAACTAAAACCAATAACAAATGAAAATTGGAAAAAAAAACCTCTAAAAAATCATTGGAAAAAGGATTGTTAAGGGATTTAGAAAAGTTTAAACAACCACATGAGAATCTATTTCAAGGTTAACTAGTGTAGCATCGCCCTACTCTCGCCAATCACCCCTTGATGTCACCCCTACTCTTGAAAGGGCCTCTGATTGATGAAACTTTTTTTCACCTTATTCATATTTACTTCAACCTTATATTTATGTTATTTATAGATTTGTGGGTTCTGGGCATATACAGATCTTTCCACTCTATTCATGTGCATTCCAAGTGTATCATGACACGTATCCATTTCTTACCTTAGTGATACACTTTGTGTTGCTGATATTTTGAACCATAACTGGGCTATCAGCTATGCATACAGAATAAGAGGTTTAAATGTGATAAATATTTGCCAAATGCAAAGTATTGTTTCTCCCAAAAATGTACAAGTGAATCTTGTTTCTGGATATGGTATTCTGTGACTTGGCAGATAGCATTTTGGGCATGAGAGGGAACCTTACTAAAAACAACAACCTACAAGGTCTCAACCGGATATAATTCTTGTTGTTTTTTTTTCAACTTTAGGATTATTTTTTATTTTTATTCTATAAAACAAATACTGGGTTGATACATGTGAGCTTGTGAGGATATGTGAACTTGTTAGAGACTTAGAGGTTGACTCTAACAAGGAAATTTCATGGGATTAGGATGAGATAAATTTGATGGGCAACTAATCTCAGGCATTGATCTTGAGGGCTTTTTCTGTTTTAGAAATTCCATATCAACCAGAAAATTCTGCACTTTCAGAAGCCATATTTTTCTTCTCACATGAAGGAATTACTCCTCTTCACAGAAGTTTTGTCGACTGCTAGCCTTAATTTCTTCCTGATTGTTTTAACTTTCCCATTTTTATAGTAAACCAGTAATTTCTGCCTTGGGGTAGATCACCACAAACAATTGTTGCCATAGTGAATATGCCTTTCTGATTTTCTCCAAGGTTTAGAATAATGACTCCAATCACAGAATTCCTAAGTTATGGCTTTTCTTACTATAGCTTCCATCCTTTTATACATGTATATAAACAATTAATTAACGAGAATATTTGTCTACAAGCTTATATTATCTGAGTATGCGATAGATCATAAATCTACATTTCTTTTAACCCAATGTGATCATTTCCTTGAGGTAAGTTTTCTGTTTTCTCAACCCCAGTTTTTGTCCCCAAATTCTTGAACAAATGTCGTTTTGAATATGGATAATGGCTTCTGTACTTTTTTTCATCATGTTTAGCTAACAATATTAATTAAAGCCATGGTTTGGGTTGGCATTTTTACAGTCCCACCTGAATCTTGATTCTACAAACCGGAATATGAGAGAAGCAGCCGAAAGCCTGAAACCAACAATCTCCTACCGCTTAGCGAGTTAGCTCCAACAAGAGAATCGAATTGTCTCCTATTTAAACATTTTCTAGGTTTTACTTCTCTATTTTTTCCAACATAATGGCTGGATGAGGTTGCTGGAACAATGTGTTTTTCATGGTCAATAGGAAAACAGATCATTTCCTAATTTTCCTGTATTTTACTACTTTTTTATAGGTACCTCCTGTAACTTGAAAAGCAAGTTACATGGTTAAGTATATGAATATCACAAGAATTGAATCCAAAGGCAGACCCTACTCTTAGAAATTATAAGGAATGACATTTCCCTACAAAGCTAACTGGCTGAGGTTGCTATTTTTTTCCTTATTTGGAATCAATGTGTTTTCCATGGTCAATTAAGTACAATCAAGCACCGTTCCACCATTCTATCAGAAAATTTTGATAGGAAAAAAACTCAGAAAGCAAATTTGGTAATGCATCCATGAGAATATGCTTTACAAAGCAGAGTGAAATTTTGTATATTCCAATTCAGAAAAATAAATTGAAGAAAGGGGGAACTCCATTACATTCGTTTTCCAAGTTGGTAATGCATTTTGCATTTCATGCCGATCAAAAGTTTATCCAAACAACCCCATAGGTTTATAGTTCTTTATTTTCATTGACTAAGAAGGTTGTTTGGACCAACAAAATAGCAATACGTGAGATCCTTCAAAAATTGCTGTAGGGCAAAAATACAGTTGACATCTACAGGCCACAATGATTTGAAGGCACTCTACTGATTTTGTCCTTCAAAATAGCAGAGAAGCAATATACTATAGAATGCTTACTTGTGTCACTTCAAGGTGTGGAAAGGACTGCATACTATTTACAGACCAAGGCTAGCTTTATGTAATGTCTCTCTCTGTGCCAGTGCCTTGGATGCTTTATGTGAAATCTGAACAGAGATAATCTTACAAGCATGAAACTTTGAACAAACTGCACAGGAAGTAAATAAGTTTTAGGGTTTTCGCAAACAGATGACAGTACATGAGAGTGCAAATGGTTAAGCTGGGACAGATTGAGGGAGTTTTCTATTATCAGATGAAACCAAACTGTCATAGTATTCCACCAAGACTTTCCATCCACCAGGGCACATGAAGCCATCCGGTGGGTTCTCTCTGTTCTTTGCAAGTGTTCGCATCTGCAAAACAAAAGTAGCCCTTGTTCAGCAAATACACATGAGAACTTACCCCAACTGTATAAAAGAATGATACAGATTTGAATGGTCTCGGTACATCTGATTGGCCTGACCTTGGGTTAGGACTTAAGAAGTTACCTTAGTGCCAGATATTAAAAGGAAATCTTGTGGCCTTGATGGATCAAAGATATTAGTGATACACTTTGTGTTGCTGATGGGTATGGTCGGATGCTAGTCACTTCTGTAGGCATGAACACCACATGGGGTGAAATGATGAGCTCCATTAACCATGACTCCAACGAGCGCACACCATTGCAAGTTCGGCTAGACAAACTAACCTCGTCTATAGGGAAGGTGGGTTTGACAGTTGCTTTCCTCGTGCTCGTCGTATTGTTGGTTCGCTACTTCACAGGAAACACACAAGACGAAAATGGAATTCAGGAATTCAATGGCGGCAAGACAAAGTTCAACGACGTCATGAATGAAGTAGTGCGAATGGTCTCAGATGCTGTTACTATTGTAGTGGTGGCAATTCCCGAAGGCTTGCCGTTAGCCGTCACACTCACTCTTGCTTATTCCATGAAGAGAATGATGGGTGACCAAGCAATGGTGCGAAAACTCTCAGCGTGCGAGACAATGGGCTCGGCCACCACCATCTGTACTGATAAAACAGGTACGCTCACAATGAACCAGATGAAGGTCACTCAATTTTGGCTCGGTAAAGAAGTCATGGTGGATTATTCTTTGTCTGCAATCTCCCCGGTTGTTCTTGAATTGCTTCATCATGGTGTTGGTTTGAACACTACTGGTAGCATTTACAAACCCGCTTCAAGTGCAGTTCCTGAATTCTCTGGGAGCCCAACTGAGAAAGCTATTCTATCATGGTCTGTATTGGAGCTGGGCATGGATATGCAGAAGGTGAAGAAGAGCTGCACTGTTTTTCATGTCGAAGCCTTTAATTCGGAAAAGAAACGAAGTGGCATTTCAATGAGAAAGAATGGTGAAGAGACGATCCATATGCATTGGAAGGGGGCCCCTGAGATGATACTTGGGATGTGTTCGGACTACTATGAGAACACAGGTACTAAGAAAACCTTGGATGAGGATGCTAGGATGAGTATCGAGCAAACAATCAAACACATGGCAGAGAACAGCCTCCGATGCATTGCCTTCGCACACAAGCAAATTCCTGGAGATGAAAGAGCGCAACAAAGCCTTGATGAAGATGGCCTGACCTTGTTAGGCTTAGTAGGTATAAAAGACCCATGCCGACCAGGGGTTAGACAGGCGGTGGAAGCCTGTAGAAAGGCTGGAGTGAACATCAAAATGATTACCGGAGATAATGTTTTCACTGCAAGGGCCATAGCCATTGAATGTGGGATACTCCCATCCATTGAGGTCATTAAAAGTGGAGAGATCGTGGAAGGTGTAGAATTTCGAAACTACACACCGGAACAGAGGATGGAGAAAGTTGACAAAATCCGAGTGATGGCTCGGTCCTCTCCCCTTGACAAACTGTTGATGGTTCAATGCTTAAAACAGAAAGGCCATGTGGTTGCAGTCACCGGAGACGGCACAAACGATGCACCGGCTTTGAAGGAGGCTGATATTGGACTCTCGATGGGCATTCAAGGAACCGAAGTGGCCAAGGAGAGTTCAGATATTGTCATATTGGATGACAACTTTGCTTCGGTGGCCACGGTTTTGAAGTGGGGGAGATGCGTTTACAACAACATCCAAAAGTTCATTCAATTCCAACTTACTGTGAATGTTGCAGCTTTGGTGATCAATTTTGTTGCAGCGGTTTCTGCAGGTGAAGTGCCATTATCTGCAGTGCAATTGTTATGGGTGAATTTGATCATGGACACATTAGGGGCTTTAGCATTAGCCACGGAACGACCCACAGAGGAACTCATGGAGAAGCCACCGGTGGGAAGGACTGAACCACTAATAACCAATGTCATGTGGAGGAACCTCATTGCTCAAGCCCTATACCAAATAGCCGTTCTACTGACTCTGCAGTTCAAAGGTGAGTCTATATTCGGAGTAACCAACAAAGTTAACGACACTCTTATCTTCAATACATTCGTGTTATGCCAAGTCTTCAACGAGTTCAATGCGAGGAAGTTGGAGAAGAGGAATGTGTTCAAAGGGATCCACAAGAATAGGTTATTCTTGGGGATCGTGGGGGTGACAATTGTGCTTCAGGTAGTGATGGTAGAGTTTTTGAAGAAGTTTGCAGATACAGAGAGGTTGAATTGGGGCCAATGGGGTGCTTGTATTGGCATAGCAGCAGTCTCTTGGCCGATCGGTTGGGCGGTCAAGTGCATACCGGTTCCAGACAGGCCATTCCTTAGCCTTCACAAGTCATTGACCCTCAAAATTCTCTTACATTGATTCATTTTCATGATTCATTCTTTTGTGTATATCTGTTATATATATAGAGAGAGAGAGAGAGAGAGAGAGATATTTTAGGTACCTATCACAATTTGCATAGCTTTCTTATTTGGCTTAGGAGTGATGTTTTGTATGCAATATCCATTCATGTCTTACAGTGGGTAGTCCATATTGAAGATCATTTGTTGGATTGGGGAGAAGCCCATTTGTAAATTCTAATAACAAAATGATATGAAGCAAATATTGAAAGCCCATAAAAGAAAGCCTCGATCAATTCTGACTCTTTGTCCTGGTTCCCCATCCCCACCTTCCAAATTCCAATGCTATTGTTGAAAGGCGAGCTCTTTTTGCTCCTTCGGTAGGTGAAACATATATAGAAATAGAAATGATTTCAAATTTAAAAAACTCCTCGTCATGAAAAAGCAATTGTAATGTAATGTTCATTTGAAGAAGTTGGCTCATTGACCCAGTTCTTTTCTCATTTGCGTGCAGATTCTGTTCTGCTTTATAAAAACTAAAATTGTTTTCATTAACCAGTTTAAGAAGATTGAGCTTAGAAATTTTCATTCACTTTACAATGACAAAAACTCAACCAGACCCTGATATTTAATTATGATTTTTGTCATCAGTTTGAATTCTAACTTCCGTCTGGCATTTGCAGTGAAAGTTCCGACTTCTGGATGACATTGTTGGATAAGGGCAACGCAACTATTAATCTGTTATAAATGTATTAATTAGTGTTTTCCATTCAATTGATTTAATTATAGGTGCTTTTTGTTTTGAATTCATTTAGTAGCCCCAGAAAGAAAGAAAGAAAGACTGATTCTGTGATCCAGGAACAAGTAATTGTGTTTCTTCTCTCCTGGCTGCCATAAAATATTGTGAGGCGTGTTGCGCTTCATTACCATTACCAACAGGTTGTTTGCCTTCCATGAGAAGAATGGTTGCTGGTAAAACAATGTTTTGAATACTCTCAGCTTGTAAGACAATTAAATTAAAGTGGTTTGAATTTGAAAACATATAGCTTAGGAGCGTCAGTGGAACAGTTTTGGTTGGTAGAAGATAAGAATACAAGTGTCAATGAATCAAGTTTGGATTGAACCAATCTAACTTAAAATCAATTTGAATAGATTGAACAGTCCACACATTGAATTGGACTGGGCCAAAATGGTCCAGAGTATTCATTGGATTGGATTGGACCTGATCTATCTGTAATAAACTCATATATTGGACCTGACCGGGCCCGTCTCAGGTTGTGTTACTCAGTATGTTTGGTTTTGCTTAATTTATAAACCCCCACAAAATAAAATTAATTGAAAAATCTGAATTTCCACATCCCTGAACACAATATGATTTTGCTGATGTGACAGTTGTTCTTATTTTAAAAGACAACATCATACACAAAAATTCTGTTCACATAACATGCAGCCACACATTGAAAATATCTTCCATACAATATATGTTGAAATTGGGAAATATCTCCAATATATGGTTGGATTCCCATTCTTTCAGAATGTATGCAGAGTTTTTAATTGTGAGGAATCTTATTGCTTGGGAGATTGTTTTACATGACACATTACCCCATTCGGTCCCCCCTTCCTCGTGCAAGTGCAACTTTTGCCATAGCCACTCACACTAATCACCTAGTATTTGCAGTAGGAACTGTCGCTGCATCTCAAAGGAAGTCATCAAAGGGATTCGAAAAAAGCAAATCAAGAAGGTTACAAGCATATAATGCTCAATATCGTTAATAGTTTTAAACACTGTTCATCTTCTCCAACCTAATGTACACGAAGAGAAGCGGCGGTGGACTTCAGTTGAAGTCCTCCCTCTCTCTCTCCTTCTCCCTCCCCATATCTCTCTTCTTCCTCTTCCCCCTTCTCTCCTCCCCTTTCTTCTTTCCAATTTTTTCTGTTTTCCGTTCTTTGCAGATGGAGAGAAATCGAACTGGGCACACTAAAACAAGATTTTTGGGTGAACATCGACACCGGAGGCAGCTTGAGTTGGGTCCGATGCCAACCCTGTACTAACTGCTCCAAAATTACAGTTCAATAGCTGCAATAGCTACCTCCATTCCTGCTTCTGCTTCTGCTTCTGGGTTTTCTGGGTTGAACTAGTCACTTCATCCCCACCGCACTTCTTCCCTGCTGTGGTGAACATCCACCCACAACGTTCATTCCTGCTTCCCTGTTGTGGGACATGGCATATTCTCGGAGATACCGAGCCATTCGTCTCCTGCTTCAAAGCGAAATTCAAGTTCTCCAGAGAACAATGAAAATGGGGCATCATCCAAACTAGGCAGCAGTTCATTGAACTTGAAGTCTACTTCCAATCATGCGGTTGATGGAGCTGCAGTTTTAATAAAGCTTGATCATAGCAATTATTCGGGATTGGAAGATTTCCAGCGAGGAGTCATGGTTTCTGGGATGGCAGCAGAATACAGACTGGGCTTTCGTCACAACCAGAATCTGCTATGCTATTCGCAAACTATCCAGCAGCATTCGGTGATTATTCAGCACCATCCTACAAGGTAGGGAAGCAACCAGTGCCAGTTGTTAAGAGCAATGACCTGAACATGGGTTGTGTGTCAGTATTTCCAACGAAGGATTTAGATCGTATTGGGTGTTTGGCAGATTATCAGACATACAGAAGCTATGATGGAACGAAGTTACAGCCATATACGACGGTGGATGTGAAGGGACATGGCATATTCTCGGAGCTGGAGAAGAGGAATGTATTTGAATTGACTAGTTTTCAACAACAGGGAATAAGTGCGGTGGGGATGAACGTTGTGGGTGGAAGACTTCAACGGAAGTCCGCCCCGCTGTTGTTCGTATATCGTGAGGTTGGGAAGATGAACAGTGTTTTTCTTTCAATTATTTAAATAATTATTATAAGGATAATATGGGGATTAAAAAGGACTTTAAAGGCTAACAGAAGGTGGTCTTTGTCTCACTGTCATAGTACAGGGGTCTTAGTCGCAAAATAAAGTACAGGGGGGTTTTTGTCACAGACCCCATAGTACAGGGGGTCTTTGTAATTTACCCAAAAAAAATTCCATTCACTTCCTTTCTTGTATTTTTTTTTTGCTGATCTAAGGGTTGATTTTGTTTTCAAAGACAAAACTAACCATACTGTGGAACACACCATTAAAGATAGATCTATATAAATATATTAAGCTGAAATATGTACCTAAAAAGGCCTAAGGAGGGAAATGGAATTTAATAGTATTTTTTTGCCTTTTTCTTAGAAATTATAAGAATGTCACTCTCTACCAACTCTCTATTTTGTTTTTTCTTTCAAATTACAAGAATGCCACACTCTCTCATGGTTTTTAAAAACGACCTGAAGGCCGAACTGGTCAGTGGTCCGTTATCAGGTCGAACGGTCCGACCGTTTGAACTGAACAATCAGCCCATTCTAACAAAAAAAATGAAAAATAAAAAACGGTCAAAAATGTTCGAATGGTTCGAACGGTTAACCACCCGGGTTAGCGGTTTGTTGACCAAAATCAATGGTTTTAGGCAAAATTCCAATTTTGGAGAAAACTGAAACCAATCACCTGACCGGTTCCTGATTTTTTCAGTCAAACCGTCCGGTCCAGTCTGGTTTTGAAAACCATGCTCTCTCTTACCAACTCTCTCTATCTCTTGCTTTTTTCTTTCAAATTACAAGAATGCCACTCTCTCTTGCTTTTTTCTTTCAAATTACAAGAATGCCACTCTCTCTCTCTTATAAATTACAAGAATTCCATCTCTCTCTCCTTATAAATTACAAGAATGCCACTCTTTCTCCAACTGAGGGAGACTTCAACTCAGCATCTCGGCTGCTAGGGAACCTACAATCAAAGGTAGTCAAGTTCAAGCCAAGGCGAGCTCAAACTTCTGAGCTCAAGCTCAAGTCTTTAATTTGAATCGAGCTCGAGCTAGACGACACCTCGACCAATGAGGGAGACCTCAGCTCGGCACCTCGGTCACTGAGGGAGATCTCGGCTTAGCACCTCGACAATTGAGAGAGACCTCAACTTGGGACCTTGTCAACTAAGGGAGACCTTAGCTCAACACCTCGCCTGCTAGGGAAACCTCAACTTGACACTTCAGTAGCTGAGGGAGACTTCGGTTTGGCACCTCGACAATTAAAGGAGACCTAGGCTTGACACCTCGGCTGCTTAAGAGACCTACGATCAAAGGTAGCCAAGCTCGAACTTTCGAGCTTTTGACTCGAGCTGAGTTCGAGCTCAAGCTCAAGTCTCTATTTCAAATCGAGCTTGAGCCTGATAGTTTATGAGTGAGCCCCTACAACACAGGGCCCCCTCTGCTAGTATGATATTAAGTAGAATAGAATGGGAAAACAGGATTCATATAGCCTACCAAAATGCATTTCTCAATATTACAATATACTTGTTTCTATGATGCTGGAAAGACATGATACGAGAAAGTTTTGACCAATAAACTATAAAATCCCTATGAATTTTGATGAAAACCCACCTAATTGGTTACCACTTTGAGGCTAGTTGATTGGTTATAATTTTGTGTCTCATGTCTTTCCAACATCATAGTCAAAAACATTAAGAGGTATATTGGTATTGGTGAATTTTTCTTTCCTTTGAACTCTGAAGGCAGAGAATGTTGCTTTGAGTTATGAATTATGAAAATTGTCAAATGTCCATTTTAACCCCATATATGAGAATTTTTGTTTGTTTATGTAATTCAATAAAGAAGCAATATTAAAAATTATTATAATGATTAATAATAATATTAATTTATAATAATTATTATGAATTATTAATTAACAGTCATTATAATATTAATAATTAATGATAATTATTATAATAATTAAGAATGAATTAATCATTAATAATAATTATTAATAATCAGTAATTACTAATAATCATTAGAGTAATTATTAATTCTTAATAACATTATTAATTACAAGTAAAAAATAATAAAATAATTAAATCGGTAAATAAATAATAATTAAAATAAATAAATACTAATTACATATTTGAGTAATTGAATATTTAATTAATTATTTTTGTTAATAATAATAATAATTATTATTATTATAATTATAATAATAATATGAGGCCCTTGAGTTATAAGGAATAAGAAATGTCTTGTGTTTTAGGGTATTATTAGAAAACAAAAAGTGTCTTCCCCTCAACCTTCTTTATATTCTAAGCAGCATCTCCCGCACGGAATTAACACCTTCCCACAACTTTCCCTCAAATTTCTGCGTTCTATTATCCACTTACAGGCCTTGGGGTTCAAGTTGGACTGGGGTCAACAAGACAACTTGATTAAGCTAAAAGAAAAATACAAAAGTACGATGCAATTGAATGTTTCTATTATTTAACTTTTACTTGACTCTAGGATTTGGCTCCGCCCCACACGTCCCACACCACATTTGATGATGACATCGTACTATTATCAGGAGATGTTTCCTGGCAGGAATGTGCTGTAGGACGTTATGGGGCGGACTCTAAGATTTGAGCGCCAACCACCTGGCTTGAAACAAGCCCAGATTTCCTATTCACTCTCTATCTGCAATGAGCTAGCGGGTAGAAAATGGATAGGAAGAGTAGTTGAGACCAGTCAACAAAAGAAGGAATATTAGATTAACTTAACGCGGCAATGACTATGTGAGGGGGTTGTGAAACCAGTTATAACATTCCATGTCAGCTATTATGTTAGGGGATTCATGACCAACAATGACATCCCATGTCTGCCATGTAGACAGAGTGAGATTGGATTGTTGGAATTTATACTTACCGGCTCGGCTCCTTCTACGAAGGACCCTATCTAGGTCTTTCTCAGCACTTCCTTTTGTAAATTTCGAAGCATTCTCACGTCATCTTCAAAAAGACCAGCTTTGCTTTTAATTCAGTAAATTCCTTGCTACGGAGAGTGGATACATAGATCATTCCAGATAGTTTCCCTGATTCTTCGTTCTCCTTCATAAACTTACAAGCCTTAGGATCCAACAAATGATTTTAATAATGAACCCTATACGCTCAAAGCAAAAGTATATAAATGGATCACAGGATCAGTGTATTTACCTCATCGCACAAAGCCACAAACATTAACAGCGCAATAGCCATATCCACTATATATTCCACTTCCTTGAATTGGTTTGTCCTTTTATTTTAAACATTCCCCTTTATTCATGACATTCGTGTCAAATGCATTGGGTTCATTGGGTTCTCTTATTGATTACTTGTCAATTGCCACCAAAAAGCTTCACCATTCACAGTCCCAAAACAGCCTCCCGCCCGCTCTCACCATATCCCATAAGAGATGGCGCATTGCTCGTACATTTATCTATTCATCTCGAGTACTCGTGACTCTTGCAATAGATGTCATTACCAGGAAACAGGACCAACTCGTCATCACCATCCTACCATCCTCTCCCTCTTTCACCACCCTAGACATCAAACAAACCACCCCAACCTTCTCTGCCATCGACCAAACAAAGCTCACCCAAATTGTCAAGAATAAGAATTTGGACCTTCTACGACACGAGTATGGAGGAGCCCAAGAGGTTGCACTTGCACTTGATACTCACACAGAAAATGGAATCCTTGGTGACGATGATGATGTCCGCCACCGGCGTGAGGCTTTCGGTTCCAACACATACCACAAACCACCTCCAAAAGGCTTCTTACATTTTGTGTTGGAAGCTTTTAAGGATACCACGATCCTCATCCTCTTGGTCTGCGCCACACTGTCTCTTGCTTTCGGCATCAAAGAGCATGGGCTGAAAGAAGGGTGGTATGATGGTGGGAGTATATTTGTGGCCGTCTTTCTAGTAATTTCTGTTTCAGCTGGGAGTAACTTCAGGCAATCCAGACAATTCGAGAAGTTATCAAGCATCAGCAACAACATCCAGGTTGATGTTGTAAGAGGCGGGCGACGGCAACAAATCTCCATCTTCGACGTTGTAGTTGGAGACATTGCATGTCTGAAGATTGGTGATCAAATTCCAGCTGATGGGTTGTTCTTGGATGGTCATTCTTTACAAGTGGACGAGTCAAGCATGACGGGAGAGAGTGACCATGTTGAAGTTGATAAAACCAGAAACCCATTTCTGATATCTGGGGCCAAGGTGGCCGATGGCTATGGTCACATGCTGGTTACCTCCGTTGGCATGAACACAGGGTGGGGCGAGATGATGAACTCAATAAATCGTGATTCTAGTGAGCGAACACCACTCCAATCTCGGCTCGATAAGCTGACTTCATCTATTGGGAAGGTTGGTTTGGCAGTTGCTTTCCTCGTCCTTGTGGTGTTACTCGTACGCTATTTCACTGGAAATACAGAAGATGAGAATGGAAATAGGGAGTTCAACGGTTCCAAGGCGAAGATCAATGATGTGCTAAACTCAGTGGTGCGCATTGTTGCTGACGCTGTTACAATTGTAGTGGTGGCTATTCCAGAAGGTCTGCCACTGGCTGTCACACTTACTCTTGCCTATTCCATGAAAAGAATGATGGTTGATCAAGCCCTGGTTCGGAAACTCTCAGCTTGCGAGACAATGGGCTCAGCTACTACTATCTGTACCGATAAAACAGGTACACTCACAATGAATCACATGAAGGTTACTGAATTTTGGCTCGGTCAGCAAACAATAAGTGACGTTGCCTCTTCTGCAATTGCACCAACTGTTCTTCAATTATTTCATCAAGGAGTAGGTCTGAATACAACTGGTAGTGTATTTAGACCAACTTCAGGGGAAACCCCAGAGTTCTCTGGCAGCCCAACGGAGAAAGCTGTTCTCTCATGGGCTGTATTGGAACTAGACATGGATATGGAAGAATTGAAGAAAAACTATACAATTATGCATGTTGAAGCTTTCAATTCAGAGAAGAAACGAAGCGGTATATCAATGAAAAAGAAGGGGGAGAAGACAATCAACGTGCATTGGAAAGGAGCTGCTGAGATCATATTAGCAATGTGCTCAAGTTACTACGAGAGTTCAGGAAGCATGAAAACCATGCATGAAGAGGATAGGATGAAATTCAAGCAAATAATTCAATCTATGGCAGGGAAGAGTCTTCGATGCATTGCTTTCGCCCATAGGCAAATTCCAAATGAAGAATCCAGAGATAACACAGATAAGAGAGCTCATCAAAGCCTTGAAGAAACCAACCTAACCTTACTAGGACTAGTGGGCATAAAAGATCCATGTCGACCAGGGGTCCAAGAAGCGATCAAGGCTTGCAGAAAGGCCGGAGTGAACATCAAGATGATCACCGGAGACAATGTGTTTACTGCAAGGGCGATAGCCATTGAATGTGGGATACTCGAGCCCAATCTAGATATGAACAATGGGGAAATTGTGGAAGGTGTGGAATTTCGAAACTACACACAGGAGGAGAGAATAGAGAAGGTTGAAAGGATTCGTGTTATGGCAAGGTCTTCTCCCTTGGACAAACTGCTGATGGTTCAATGCTTGAAGCAAAAGGGCCATGTGGTTGCAGTCACTGGGGATGGAACCAATGATGCACCTGCTTTAAAAGAGGCTGATATTGGATTATCCATGGGTATTCAGGGCACAGAAGTTGCCAAAGAAAGCTCAGATATCGTGATCTTGGACGATAACTTTGCTTCCATTGCCACTGTTCTAAAATGGGGTAGATGTGTTTATAACAACATCCAAAAATTCATCCAATTTCAGCTCACAGTCAATGTTGCAGCCCTGGTGATAAACTTCGTAGCAGCAATTTCTGCCGGAAAGGTCCCACTAACAGCAGTCCAATTGCTATGGGTGAACCTGATCATGGACACATTAGGAGCTTTGGCTTTGGCCACTGAGCGACCCACTGAAGAACTCATGGAGAAGCCACCTGTAGGACGAACCAAGCCACTTATAACCAAGGTCATGTGGAGGAACCTCATGGCTCAAGCTCTATATCAGATAGTCATGCTCTTGACTCTACAGTTCAAGGGTGAGTCAATCTTCGGGGTGAATGAAAAGGTCAAGGACACCTTGATCTTCAATGTATTTGTGCTATGCCAAGTCTTCAATGAGTTCAATGCAAGGAAATTGGAGAAGAAGAATGTATTCAAGGGAATACATAAAAACAAGCTTTTTCTAGGGATCGTGGCCATAACCATCATTCTTCAAGTGATAATGGTGGAGTTTCTTAAGAAGTTTGCAGATACAGAGAGGTTAAATTGGAGGCAATGGTGTGCCTGTTTTGGAATAGCAGCCATGTCCTGGCCAATTGCTTGGGTTGTCAAATGCATACCAGTTTCAGATAACCCATTTCTCAGATCTCAAGTGGTGGGTCGTCTTTGAAGTAAAATGCAATGAAATGACTTCAGGTATTTGTTCTTCATGTTTATATGTATTAAATAGTATTATATATTGCATTCCTTCCTTCTGTAGACAATAAAATATATTGTTCATGTTCTTGTACACATTGATGATTCCTTAATGCCACGATGTTTCTTATAAGTTATAAACCTCAATAAAATATTCTTTTTTTTTTCTTTTCTTGTATGGAGTAAAAATTCTATTACACAGTTTCAGAAAATTTAGTGTATGAACAAGTACAAAAGCTTCTTTTATTGTCAGAAATATCAGCACAGACAAATCCCAAGTACCAAATCAATTGTGCATGTGCATTTCCTAAATTATCTAAAAGCATAGTTAATTTTAGGAAGTTGAAAGGTTCGGTGATTCAGTTAAGGAGAACGCTTTAATAAATAGGAAATAAATGCCTTATTTTTTGGGGCAATTGATATAAACTGATAAGTGTGAGAAAATGGATTGTAGTCTGTGAATGGCTAAGATGAACATTGAGTAATGGTCTGTTTTTATGTCCTCACATTCCCACCATCACCTGTCGAGATGTATGATGGACCGTAGCTGATTTTGGCCTCCACTTTTGTCGTGGGATTCGACTTCTCAGGACATGGACATAGACATTAAATAATTACCCACACTCTAGAAATCAAGGCATCCATTAAACTTCAAAGAAATCTATAGTTTTGTTAACTCTTGCAGTTGAAAGTTCACTTGTACAAACTGAAGTTAAGAAGCTTTAAGTGTCCCCAGTGGAGATTTTTCACCTATAGGAAGTGAGACAAGTATCATCATCATCATCCATGCCTTATCCCAACTATATGGGGTCTGCTACAGGCCTGTTTTGCCAATCCCTTCTATTCAATGCCATATCCACTGTTAAATTATTAATGCTTAAATGATTTGTTACTGCTTCAACCCTTGTTCTTTTTGGTCTAGCCCATGCTCTTAGCCCCTTCAAGGTGTAACAAATCACTTCTTCTAACTGGCACAGTTGGTGATCTTCTATTCACATGCCCAAACCATCTTAGTCTACTCTCTCATTTTATCACCTATTGGAGGTTCCTATGGATAACTTCATTCCTAATCCTATCCTTTGTAGTTTTCCCACGCATCCATCTTTCAGACTAATTGGCTCTTTCTTGTCATGTTTCCCACATTCAGTGGATGAGAAGTTGGGGATGTTGGTACAATCAGTGGGATTCCTGGCTGGTATTGGACTATTATCTATTTAAAATATTACCAAATATATGTATTTTAACAATATGCAGATATACTTTTTCTCTGATTAGCATGTAGATTATATTTGGGGAATTCTATTTTAACTTTTCACACAAAAGGATGAGGAATAGGCACCCAAGTGTGCTCTTAATAACTGCAGATGAAAATGCAAGTGAGAAATGAGGATCTGTTAGATATTATTTTGGGGCAGGAGCAAAATCCAGGGCAACAATTTTCCTTCTGTTAAATGGCGGAAAAATGTGTTTGAGATAGGACTAACTGATAGTTTTTTTTTTCTTAATACAAATTTTCTGTTCACATTGACATTTGAATAATTTGATGTGGTGCATCGATCTAGTGCAGAAACAGGTGGTCTTGGATCGCCCCTATCATCAAAGATCGGTGATAAGGAAGATTGCAAGATATATCAATAATCTAGTAAGACCCAGCCATCAGAACAGAGAGGAGACTAAGTTGGTGGATCTCATTGCTAACAGATGTTGAGAAAGTAAAGAAGACCTACAGATTAGTGAGGACAACTGCTGTGTCCTAAACTACACCTTTATTGAAGACCTTCAGGGCCATGCTACCCCACCTTCAATGTAAGTTCGTTCTGCTTGATCTTGTTATCAACAAAAAAAAAGAAAATCCTTCCTAGGGTTGGTTGCATGACACTAAAGAAACCCTTGTCAGAGAAAAAAAAAAAGCATTGACCTTTGGTTGCTTTCCATACCATCCAACATACACTTCGATGAATTGATCTCCTTCATCTCTCTCTGGCTTGAAGAATTATTTGCAATAAGCAATTTGATAACAGACACCCCTTACCCTCCATTATTTTAGATACAAGCTGATCTACTAACCTTTTTAATCTCATCTGAATAATTGGTGGTTTGGGAGGAAGTTGAAGTTCCCATACTGAACCTGCTTCATTGTCAAGCTGTGAAAAGAAATCTGCATTGAAGATCAAATTTATACTTTCTAGTTAATGCTCTAAAAGCAATCTGTCCCCAAACACTTCAAATGGAAATAATTACTTAGGATGGTGTCTATGATAGAGATACCTTCACTCACTTTGTTAATGAAAATTACATAAAGCAGCTGATTTGCAGTTAGCTTGCTTAGTTGAGGGAAGGAAACATGGAAATAGTGGATATATTACCCAAGAGATTTCTTCCAAATCGTCCTCAACAACCATGCAGGACGCCCTTCTCCTTGATTCATCCACATTCCTCAATTCCCAAATCACGGAGACTCAACAGCTAGGAAATTGGTCAATTGGCTGAACACAAGATTCATCAAGAAAGTCCGGTTCCAAATATGACAGAAAAAAGTGTTTGAGCATGGGACAGATCTAAACCATCTGATGTATTCTTAGTCCAAATATTCTTCAATAAGGAATTCCCACTCACCAGGTTGTTTTTCCCAGTTCAAAAATATGGGTCCACAAAGTCCTGTCAAAGGAGGCATTCCTTGCACTGGATAGATGCCTCACAGCTGATTTCCTTGTTAGAATATGTCTAATTTTGGACAATTGTCTATCCGTGATATGCACAGAATGCACAAGTACATAGGATGTGTTCTTGATGACAAAATTTTTTTGAAGGGGGGTTAGTGATGACAAAATCAGTTTTCATACTCAAAACTTGGGTTTAGTTCATTTTTTTCTTTTTTGAAAGCTATATATATATAGTGATGCGCAAGTAGTTGCATCCCAGTTTTAGCCTCCAACTACCCATTAATAAGAGACGGGTCATCAAAAGGAAGGCATAGAAACTTGATATTGTTGAATCCTGTTTTGGGGTTCGTACAAAGAGGAGGAGGTTGGAGGGACCTTTTGGATTGATAAAGTATATGTTTGTAGAGCTTCCGTTTATTACTAAACGTTTGTAATTGATTTGTTTTCAAAACTGACAAAAGAAATAATGTCAATCGCTTATAACAAATAGGTGCCACATTAGCAGAATAGTGAATAAATGACTAACCGATGGGGGAAGCGTTAAAATGAAGCTTCCCCCAATGGTAGGCATGCACATAAATCAAGGTCACCTTTTGTGAGTATTTATGCATATGGATCACCATGATGGGCTAAATGCTGATTTGGTGATGACATGGTGGCACTTTAATAAATGCCTATCACAAAACACCCATAGAACAAAACACACGCAAAGTCTTAATAGGAGTCTAGATCTCCCACAACATGCTCATACATGGTGGGTCCTACTTTTATGGTGGATCCCAATCTCATGGTAAGATGTCAAACACTGCACAATCAAACAACACCTATCCCTCATCGATTCCTCATTCCTTTCAGCAAACTACTTTATTTGTCCATGAATTTATGTCTGTGTCATCCCAATAGACCCATAATCCCATACTAAACCCAAATTTTGCATCGGGTTTGGATCTATGGTTTTGTCCCGGCTATTAATAGGGTTGGTTTTGGATGTGCATTTTGAATCTTAATGGTGCAAATGGATCAGATCATGATCTAACCCGATCCTATATTCTTAGATTCAAATAGCCCCATTTTGGATCTTTAGATTGGATCAGACTAGATAATAAGATACAATTAGAAATTGGATCGAATTCGGATCACCCCAATCTGATTTGATATATATCTTATTTATTTATTTATATAAATATATATAACACATATATATGTATGTTATTTATTTATTTATAAACCACATGTATATATATATATGATTAAAATAGTTGAATATATACTTGTATTTTTTGTATTTCTTTATTTAAATTGTTATATTTTATTTTTCTTTTAATATTTTTTTCATTTTTAAAAAATTCATATGGGATAGGATTAGATCGGAAGATCTAACTATCTCATCAAATTTGAATTCAAATCCATGTTTATTAGATCTGATTGGATCAAATATGCCCTTAATAGTGTCTGATCGGATTCGGATATACTCTGGTTTGAATCCGGTCCCGATCCATTTGCACCCTAATTTTGATTTCTAGTTATAATAGATCTGGAATTGGATCATTTATTTTGATTGTTTATATATACTTCATATTTCATGACCTTATTTTTTATAATTAATAGGACCCGTGCAATGCACGAGAAAATAAAAAGTTGATTAATTTTATTATTAATTGATAATCTGAAAGATATCAAGGATTTTTTTTTTGCATAGATCAAATTACAAAAATGGCATAAAAATTATTGCTACATGGGGCTACACAACCAAGGGAATCATCCCACAAACCCATAAAGCCCCCAACCCTAGTGCAAGCTGGATTCGATCCAAAGTCTCTACTATAATCATAAAGAAACCTTACCAACCAATCATTTGACACTTTGTTAGGTGATGTTTATAATTAAATTAATAAAAAATCTCTATTTATTGTTCTTTGCAGAAATGAAAAATAAAAAATAGAAATAAAAACTTGAATATCTTAAAAATCCTTAGTACAAATATTGATATGAATAAATTATTTTTCAAACAAAAATAAATAAACTTTTGAATTAATACAAGTAAATGTTTCAAAATTTATTGATATGAATAAATTAATTTCCAAAAGAAATTTGAATTTATGAATATTTAATTATTAATTTTTTAAGTTTTTAGTAAATAAGATTTTTTTAAATTACCTTTCATGAAATTAAATTACCAAAAACATGAAAATTAGTTTATGGAAATCACTAGATTAAAATTTTTCAATAAATATCAAAAACCAATGTAAATTACCAATAATTGTGGAAACTATTAATAATTACCAAATATAAATTATCAATACTAACATTCTCCAATAGCTTTCCTATTTAATAATTAACAAAAACCAATGAAAATTACCAACAATTAATTATAGAAATTATTAAAATTTTCCAATTTAATAAATTTCAAAAAGAAATATTTAATTTTATAAATAGTTATGGAAATTATGAATATATTTAAAATTGCCAATAATTTTCCTATTTAATATTTAACAATTTCCAAAATCCAATGTAAATCAAAATATCACTAAATATTTTTTGTTATCAAAATTAATAATTTTCTGAAATTACCTAAAAACTATTGAAAATTACATAAAATTTAATTTTCTAAAATTTTAAAATAAATAATTATCTAAAAAATACTAAAATTTTTAGGTAAGAATTATCAATTCCAAATAATACACATATATATATAGTTAATTTCGTATAATAATGTATTAATATATAAATATTAAAAAATTTTTATTATTCAATAATTATTGATATGAATAATTAATTTTCAAACATTTGTATATTTATAAATAATTAATCAATAAAATTATCAAAATATATTGATATTGTTAACATTTTAACTATCCTACACATTTAATATTTGGGAAGCTTTTGTCTTTGTTATTGTGGTGAAGTGGAAGGCAGGGTGACATTTCCAAAGTCTAAGAGCATGATGATATTGCAAAATGAGGGCCTAGGTTGGGTGAAGGCAAACCCATACCCAACTTGTGTTTATTTTTCAGTTTTGAATTAATAATTTTTTACTTTGTTAAATTTTAATTAAGTTATGATATTATGCTAACTTTATTACTATTTAAAATGTTTAATAACGTTAGAATTTGTTATTATAAATTAAGTATAATATTATTTTAATTAATTTTGAAAATTTTTATTGTTAAAATTAAAAACAGTAATTTATTTTGAATTTTCTATTATGTGAATCATTTTTAAATTGAAATTAAGTTTTTTTTACTTTATAATTATAAAATTGTTACAATTAATTATTAAATTTTATAATGACAATATGAAAATATTATTTATAATTATAATAATATTTTTAATTAATTATTAGATTTTATTATTTTTCTTATTGTATTTTTTCTCTTATTAGTATTTTAGATATTTTTTTACTCATTATATTTCAATGTTTAAGTTTTAACTTAAAATACTTTTATAAAGAAAAGATGTCAACTTAAACATTAACATTTTAATACATTAATGAAAAATTAAATGAATGTAATTAGAAGGTAGAGGGAGATAGAGATTGAAATAGATAGAGAGATAGGGGAGGGAAAGAGACGTTGGAATTAGATATTTATTGCGAGATAGACTCGGGGATGTTTTATGAGGAAGTTTTAGGTGGGGGAGATAGTTTAGGTGAAATTTTAGGAGAGGCGATGATTTAGGTGATTGGGAACGTGACAAGAGAGGGAGAGAGAGAGAGATTTTAGAAATATTTTAAAGGGGAAATGCGGGTTGTTTAAAAAGTGCCATGGCATAAAAAGATAAAAAATTCAATAGGAGAAAGCACCATGGGCCAAACAGTAATGAATTTTGTGGGAGTTTTAAACTGAATGGCTAGTATATATTGAACATTGGAGCCCTTGTTAGGTTTCACATAGTGAAAACAACTATTTTCTCATAGTTGAACACATTAATGCAATATGATCACAAATAAGAGACAAATAAAGAGCTATTATTTTTTTTATTGATGTAGCATGGAATCTGTGTTTCGCACTTTTAGATATACATACGCCAGTCTTGGTAAGTATGTATTTACATGTCTAAAATCCTCTATACTAAGGAGTGCAAACATTTGGAAGGCGATGGATAGGAGCCCAGATCAGCGCTCCACAATGCCCCACGGCACATCCCAACCGTTTGGAATTAAACATCTTCCGATGACTAGTATGGGAGATGTTCCCAATGTATGTTAAGATGTGCATGTAGGGCACTGATGTGATCTTTGATGATTAAGACATTAAAAATGAAAATAAAATATTAAAAAAAAACAACTTGAAAGTTACCAACTAAGATGAGCCTTGTTAAATACCTTTAAATTTTGACATTTCCAAAACCCAAATCTCCACTTAAAAACTCGTAAACATCAAATAATATCTAATTAAAAAAAAGTGGCTCTTCAAGGCTCAGGCATGGACCTTAATTCTACTTAAAAAAAGAAGAAAGTTGAACTAAAATAAGAAAAATATAGTGGACAACCATAAATGAAAAAAGATAAATGATTTAACCATCACATAAAAATAAATGATGGAAAAGACAAACCGCGCGTGCCTTAGAAACTATTTAAGCAAAATCATCAATTTATGACAAACCTACAACCAGAAATAAGAACATATAAGAAAAAAAGAATAATGAGGTTAGATCATGATTGTAGAATAGAACAAACCAAAAAAGAACACCCTGAGAACAGGAACAAAAAAAGTGTCATATCTCACAAAAAAAATGAAGAATTGAAGAATAGGTACAGCATCAAACAAAATTAAAAAAAAAAAAAAACCACAGTATCAAGAAAAATACCAAAAAAATTATTAGAGTGACAACAAATAGACAAACCATGCCTTAGGAAATAGAAAACAACAAAAAATTTTCACAGTTATATTTTTTGAATTGTTAATGGCAAAGCAGGTGTACGAGTTAGATAATTGAGTAAACTTCACATATCAACAACGATGGCCACAAATCTTCAAGGCACAAACAAGTAGGAGTGAGAATGGGTCGATTTGGTTCGGTTCCATGGAAGAACTTAGAACCTATCCTGTAGGGGTCAGTTTCAGGTTTTTGGAACCAAAACCAATCCTGTGAAGGTCGGTTATGGCTTTGGCGGTTCCGATGTCTACCCGTACATGGAACATGTTCTTTATTTACCCTTTCCCCTTCAAGAAAAAAATTAAAACATGTCCTTAAAAATGTGATTTTCAATAATGATAATATATAGTTTAAAACTAAAATTGTCTTTATTGATTAAATTGAATAATTTAATATGTAGATTATCATAATATATTAATATATGGTTAAAAATTGTCATTATAATTTAAATTTTGTAAATATTACCTTTTACATTATATATTATACACATACAAATATTAAAATAAAAACAAATGATCAAATCACTTAAGTAACTCGATGGTTAAATGAGACAATGGCTTTTGTAACCATGAGTGTTTGGGTTCAAATCTTCACATCCTTAAAAGTATTTTGAGGTTTATTTCAAGACAAGTTTGGTTCCAAGGCCAGTTCCACCAAGGCTAGTTCATCGAGTTGGTTTAGATAGGGTAAACCCCTGGACCTTGGAACCCAACCTGGGTGGGGGCCAATTCTAAGAATTTGGAACTAGGCCCTAGCATGTAACAAATCAGGTAGGGTTGGTTCAAGATCAGTTCAAGGTCAGTTCCATTTGGTTCCGGGTAGAACCTACTCATTTACTCATCCCTACCGACAAGCACTACTATGTCATTGGTTGGTTAACTAATAAACAATCTCCAAGGCACTGACATTGTACACATCAACCACCAACTGCAAGACTATAACTTCATATAACTTTGGTTCCTGGACATTTATGCTCTTTGCCTTCTCCAAGAGAAACCTCCCATGCTCATCCATTACTACACCTGTGTCTACTTGCCCGTTAACTCCATCTTCTATTTCTCAACTATTGTATAGTTTGGTAAACTTCCCTCGAGTATGGATCTGCAACCATTAACGAAGTTATTATTGAAGAGATATTCGTGACATTGGTTGGGTAGAAGTATAAGATGGGATTTGAGCTTCCAACATGAAAGGAAGAAGATAGGGTAAGAAGGGGCAATTGCTTTGGTGGTTCAAATTTTCAAGTGAGAATGATGGTGGTGTGATGAAGTTGGCAAAATAAAAAGAGATGAAGAAGAGTAAGGAGGGAAATAAGAAGAATATGTAGGATATGGATGATGGGATGTGGGAATTTTAGGAAAGTGGGGATTGAGAGAATGTGAGAGAGAGATTGTAGGAAGATCTTTAGGCTGCATTTATTTCCGGTGTAAATGCACATTTACACCCATGGAGTTGAGAAACGATGGTTCGTTGAGAGTGTAAAATACGGATCGGCCATTGTTCCTATTTACACTCGTCCTGATTTTTTAGAGGTTACCCTGTTTTCTGGGGAGATTTATCAGAGAGGGAGAGAGAAAGAGAGAGAGAGTGAGAGACAGAGAGGGAGGGAGACGAAGCCCAACAACTATTGGAGATCTCCTTCTCCTCCATCGGTGTTCTCCAGCAACTTAAATTAATTTATTACCTAGCCGTTGGAGATCTCCTTCTCCTCCATCGGTTACCCTGTAGTGGCATCCACAGAAACCCACCGATGGAGGGAGTTGTTTTCTGGTTCCTGTCGTTCTCCTTCTCCTCCTTAGTGTCTTCAAGCAACAATTAAGTATAAAAGGCTAGCATAGTCAGTATCTAATAACCAATAAGTCATCAATCAATCAATAAATAACTGGGTACACACAATCTTCTATATATGCTTTACTATACCTTGGCATCCTTGTGGCAGATAAGGGTTGCCATCGTAGTCATTCTTGCAACGACACAGATATCTGCTGCCGTCGATGGAGTTAATGCATTCAGTGTTGTTTCCACAGGCATAGTTCACCTATAGGCTTGGATCTCCGCAGGTTGGTTCCCAATCGCCCATTCCAACACCACAGGAGTTCCCGTCTGGTTCCCAAACTTATATGGCACTCTCCTTGTAAAATTCCATATATCTGATTCCATGAAACTCAACCATTCATCCTCAACCAGGAAGGCATAGCTACAATTGGAGTCGTCAGAGCTGTTGCTTTGGAGTTTTACTTGAAACGTATCAAGACCCCGAGGAATGGACGTCTGGCAACACCCGATGCTGGAGCAAGATCCATAGATCACATTGGCGATACTGCCACACACAGAGCTGCACCCAGTCTAGAAACCGTTAGGGTTTACGTAGTCAGACAGAGGAGCATCAGTTAGCGATGGAGAGAGAGAGAGAGAGGTGGAAGGCGGAGGTGGGTTCAGATCTGCCACTACAACTGGTTGCAACGGCGGTGATGGAAAGAGAATAAAAGGGAGGAAGAAGAAAAAGAGAGAAGGAGAAGAAGAAGAAGAAGAGAGAAGGAGAAGCGAGAGAGAAAGAGCAAGCGAGCCAGTGAGAAGGAGAAGAAGAAGAGAACGAGAAGAGAGAGAAAGAGAGCAATGTAATAAATACATCGATACATCGATTATCGATGTAATTCGTTGGTAAAATGTAATTCGGTGTAAAATTACATGTTTACCAAATGCCTGCAAATCGAACCGGGGTATAAAGTTTACCCCAGTTCGATTTTACACTTCTACCAAACGCAGTATTAGTAATTGGGAAGTGGGAATTAATAGAAAAGTTAATTAAAAGAGTCCATGTGGCAAATTGACAAAGCTAGAAAGGGCATAAAGAAGAGAGAAAAGCAATGAATGAGTAGCCTCCATTGGGGTAATTATGGAGGAGGAGAGGCCATTTGACATGGCCATCTTTGTTTTAATATATAATAATAGATATAGATTGTGTATATAATGTCTAAAATTGTCATTTTATAAGAAATACAATAAAATTTGAGAAGATATCACCAAAAAAAATATTAATAGTTTATCAGCAAATTACCAGGCAACCTGTTGGTTAAAAATTATGATCAAGTCCATGTTATTATGCCTCTCCTTTCTTTAAACCCCCTTTATTGCTTTCTCCTTAACTCTGTCTCATTTCCCCTTTTCAGTCCTCCCATTAAGACAAATCAGTAAGTTCACCTTATCTATTCCCAACCCAATTAACTAAGAATATTTCTAAAATCTCTCTCTCCTAAAATATCTCATCTTAACCACATATCATTTACCCCACTCCCCCAATCAATTTCAAAAATCTCTTTCACCTAAAATATCTCTATCTATTTATTCTCTTTGCTTTGACTGATATAGTCTTTTTCCCAACACGTTTTTGAATTTTAAGGAGTTGATTGAAAATATGTTTCCTATCTCTTTTTTATGGGCAAATGACGTAATGATTTACATCTCCATTTAACCACTATATCTGGTTTTCCCTTGCATGACACAGGCCCCAATAATAAAATAATAAAGAACATCAAGAACTCTTCAAGCTATTAAAAATATAAAATAAGATGGACACCAGACCAGAGGAGAAGTCACGCTGTTGCTAATATTTTAATCCTTTTACCTTTTTTAGGTCTTATTGAGGGCCAATTCATTCAACCAGAATGCTCATAGTACATTTTACCAAAATTATCTTTTGATTCGTAAGAAATTGATGCATGTGTTTTTATTTTATTTTTTTCGAATCTAGTTTAGAGGGGTCAGTTTAAGACTGATCTACCCCTTGAATCACTGTCTGACCTGAAACACTTCCTATAGGAATATATGAAAAGCCTCTAATATGATATATATCAATTTGATACATATCGATACTTTGAACCTTTGCCCTCAGCTGTTAAATAAATTTGATCAAAGCATTTCAACCAATTTTGATATTTTTCAATTTGCTTAGAGAGCTCGAGTGCAATGCATATCTGTAGAAAATATTGGCATGCGGCCCCTTATGCCAAATTGCCAACGGATTAGTAGTAGTAGTAGTAGTACTAGAAGAGTGATAACATCCGGTGAGTCTCAGTTTCAACACTCAAAGGCAACCCAGATGAAGCACAATCACCTCAGCACTGAGTTCGTACAAACCGGGTTAGTATTTGGGGGTAGAGGTGCACTTAGGCAGGCCCAACTCGAGTCCAAATCGATCCAGACCATAATATTATACAGGCTTGAGTTTAGATTTTTGATCCTTTCAGGCCAAGTTTGAGTCTAACTCTTAGGTAGCCCAAACCTAGTCTGAGCTCAATCCTATCTTATTCTAATCCTAACTCAGTCTGCCTATGTACATACATATATGCATATACAAATATATATTTTTTTGATAAATCACACACACACATACATACATACGTATATACATACATTTACATTAAATTTTAGTATAGATTGATTGACCCATCCGAACTAGGTCTAGATCCGAGTCCAACCTGAATGCATCAAATTTCAATTCAGGTCAGGCTTAGATTAGACAATTTAGACTTAACCTCAAGTTAGGCCTTAGGCCCAATTCTTAGGGTTGGGCCTGAGTTGAGCTTAAACCTGGCCCAGCCTGCCAATTTGGACCACTATTTGGGAGTTACAGCACATGTGAACCCGTTAAGAAAGGGGTGTTCACTTTTTATCTCACTAGAAAGCGGATATTTTTTATTCTATATATCTTTTTTTATATGTTATTCATTTTAATTTGTTCTGTTTTAAACACTCCATTGATTCATTATACAAGTTTTTATATATTAAAATTAATATTATTTCTATTAGTAAAATTGGTTTAAATATTATATTTAATGAATCATGGGTTCAAGTTCAAGTTTTATGTAGTTATTTTTTATTTGTTTCGTTCATCATATAGAATAACAAAATAATTTTTAATTCTTTTATCAGAATAACTTTTAGTCTGAATCAGTCTGTCTCATACTGGATTTACGAAAATTATATAATAATTTACATGGTATAACGTGTGATACTTCTAAGGATTTTATAAATTGTAGGGATAGAGTTAGTCTATAGATTTCCCTTTAATATTTTATTAATTTTAATTTAATTTACCAATGCTATTTGATGTAAATTACGATTTAAATTCAAATGTTAACTAACTAATCAAATTTGAATGCGGTGAGTTAATAACTTTTGTGACCGCTGGGGTCATGCCAAATGAAATATGAACACACCGTTGTTTGAATAAAAAAACAGTTGATGTGATGTTATTTGAATGCTCTGAATATATCTCATAATCAAAGAAATGCTCTGATTTAGGTGATAAACTTTTGATTTGAGAAAGGGTTGATTAGCGCAATATTGTAGGTGATAAATTTAGGGCAATATTGTAGTTTAATTTAGGTGATAAATTTTCAACGGATAATAAAAAATGACAACTTTAATAGCTTACGGCAATATGGGCAATATTGTAAGAGAAATTTCAACATTTCGTGAAAGCAAAAAATCTTCATATATTGCATCATAAGTTATCTTCTTCACTGAGTTTGCAGGGAAGGAGGAGGAAGATCAACAATTTACCGTTGATTACCGTTGATCTTTTACTGCCGGCGTCGGTTGGTGTTGGTTGTCAATGATTTGGTAACGTGGTTAGGTTCGGAAGACAAAAGGGGTTTGAGTCGAATTCTAACATGAATGGGAAAGCCAAATCATGTTTAGTTGTCGCCGATTCAACCAGCTGAATCACTGATAGCGGAGAAAGTCTCCATTAATTCACAATTAAGACTGATGAGATGAGGTGTTCGTCTATCATTGGTGGATGCACTTGTCCAATGCACCCATAGGTGCGCAGAACGCGGACTCTCAATTTCAGCCATGCTCTTTGATAGAAATACAATCGAACGAAGAATTAAAATATTGATACACCCTGATGTTTGAAGAGGTGAATTGATACTTCAAACCTTATGCTTCATTTTATTTTTAGCTTCTTTTTCATCAAAATTTTATATTTGAACCTTTGAGCCCAAGTAGGAATTAATTGACCATCTTGGTAAAGCTCTTGTATGAGTTATTTGTTCCCCACATTGAGAAGACTGGAAACATTTCTTTTAAATCCCTTGTTCAATGTAAATTACAACGGACCAAATGGAATATGGTGGTTCAATTGATGGGACCTCTGGCTCCAATTGAGGACTCTGAACCTCCTACCTACAAGATGTATCCCTACCCACCTCCATGCATTGGGAATATCTCTACATGCATAATAAGATATCGCATGTGTGGCCCTGATCACATATATAGGTAGGTGTGGGTAGGAGATCCGAACTCCGGATTGGGACGGTTTTAAGGGCACCAAAGTCCATAATAAGATACCGCATCCGTAGTAGATCTGTATAAGTTTCAACTTTTAACCGGGTCGAAAACCGTTGATTGCAAATTTGCGATGCAAGTGAAGTAACCACTAACCACAAATTCCATAACAACTTGAAAAAGAGACAGACGAAACTTAATTTCATTGATGCAAATATATGGAAAGTGTGGGCACTGTCTTATTAATTATTCTTATGTTAAATATGTGGGACCCCTCTTGCTGTGGCTCTTGATTCTTGAAGACTGCAGACGCATTTGAAAGTCAAACAGGTGTAGTCAGCTTTGAAAGTTATACACCAAAACAAATTCGAAGAAGTACAGATACACACGATGCAAAATTCTAAATTGTAGCCCCCCTATTATTAATCCTCTCCCCCTATAAACCACATCCTGCCCGTGAATTTAACATCAATTCACGGTCAGCATGCATTCCCCTATACTTTAGGCTATAAAATTCTGATCTGGGTTGGTTGGTCATTCTTTCAAACAAATTTGATGGACAGCTTTGAAAGTCATACACCAAAACGAATTTGCTGGACACACTAGTGACCAGATCAGATGGGTGATATGGGTGGGCCAGGCAACCAAGATAATATCGCTGAAAATGAATGAGAAAAGATCGAAACAAATGAGGGATAAATGATAGCACATCGTCTGTTGTAAATTTCAACGTTTAGTTCCCAAGTTACAGTTATTGGATCGTGAAGATGGAGGAATCAAGAGTTCGCACGCGGAAAGGCAAGGAGAAGCCTCTGTCAGTAGATCGGCGACGCAACAGCAAGCAGCGACCTCTCCGGCGGCGTGACGGAAAGATAGTTTGGCCCCGTGATGGCAAGGAACAGTCGTGGATGGATCGGCATCGTAGTGGAAAGAGTAAGCGAGAGATTACTAGGCAACTGAGAGATGAGCTTAGGCTAGAATCCTCATTCTCTTTCGCCCCACTTTGTGCTGAACCCAACGATGAAGATGAGGAGGAGGAGGAGGAGGAGGAGGAGGAGGAGCCTTATGAGCATGAGGAGGCACCTCTCCTATCCGGAATTCCACTCTCATCGTCTGAAATCTCTCTTTATCCCAAACCCAACAACGACGAGGACCATAGTGAACCCAGCTACCATGCCGATAGACAGGACCAACTTCTCTCTGGGGTCTCTACAACAGAGTCTTACATCTCCTTGCCTGCCGAAACCAACCATGACAGTAGGTATGAGCAGGAGCAGCCCCTTATTGGGACCTCTCGCTCATCTTCAGAAATTTTCCTCAGCACTGGAACCTCAAGCTCAAGCTCAAGCTCTTCGCCGGAATCTCAATCTCGCCATCTCCTTGAGGGGATCTCAAGCTTACCATCCCAAGTTTCCATCAATATTGACGATCACGGTTGTGATGGGTTACGCTTCTCCGACGTTGACCAGCCAACCCTGATCGAAATTGTTAAACAGAAGGACTTAGACCTTTTAAAACAACACTATGGAGGAGTTGAAGGAGTTGTCCTCGCTCTTGCTAGTGATGCAGTGAGTGGGATCCATGGCTGTGCTGCCGATGTTGAGAGCCGCCGCGTCGTGTTTGGTTCGAATAAGCAACCACCCCCAAGCCCAAAGGGCTTATTTCATTTCTTCTTGGAAACTTTCACGGACAGTAGTAACGCCATCAGCTTGGCCTCAGCTTGTCTTTCTCTTGGGTTTGGAATCAAAGCACACGGGCTGAAGGAGGGATGGTACGATGGTGGGAGTGTTCTATTTGCTGTCTTTCTAGTTGTCGCCTTGTCTATGGCGAGCAACTTCAGGCTCTCAAGACAACTAGAGAGGTCGTCGACCCTCAGCAACATCAGGGTTGAGGTCGTGAGAGACGGATGCCGGAGAAGCGTTCCTTTCGTCGACATGGTAGTCGGAGATGTGGTCAGTCTGAAGTTCGGTGATCAAATTCTGGCAGATGGCTTGTTTCTGGATGGCTGTTCGTTACAGGTGAACGAGTCTAGCATAACTGGGAAGAGTCATGACCATGTGCAAGTAAATTGCAGCAAGAACCCGTTCCTGCTATCCGGTACCACAGTCGTGGAAGGATCTGGTCGCATGCTCGTCATCTCTGTTGGAACCAACACAGGCTGTGGCCAGATGATGATGAACTCAGTCTCAATGAGCCATTACAGGAATGAACGTAGCCATCAGACCCCACTACAAGAACGGGTGAATAAGTTGACTTCCTCTTTATCCAAGTTCTTTCTGGCGATCCCCTTCCTTTCTCTTGTGGGGATTCTGATGCTTGACTTGGTGAGGAACACAGAAGATGATGGATGCAACTCTAAGACCAACAATCTGATTAATGAATTGTCAAGCATTAGGGGATTTGTATCTGTAAATGCAACAGTTGCAATCGTGGTGGTGGCAATTCCAGAAGGCTTACCCTTGCTTATCAAGAATACTCTTGCTCACTCCATGGACAGGATGAGGGGAAATAAGGATCACAGGAAAAAGATCATGGTTCAGAAACTTTCAGCCATTGAGGATATGGGTTCAGTCACCACCATCTGCACAAATGCAATCGGCACATTGACTTCGAATACAATGACAGTAGCAGAGTTTTGGCTTGGTGGAGAAGCAATGGATGACTCCTCTTTGCATTTTGATAAAGTAGCACCCAATGTAATCGAATTGCTGAGGCAAGGAATTGGGCTCAATGTTGTTGCAGAAGTTCTCAGAGTCAGAGCTACTTCAAGAACATGCCAGTATTTGTATGGTAGCCCAGCTAACAAAGCCATTCTCTCCTGGGCTATGTTCAAATTGGGTATGAGTGAAGAATACCTAATTAGGCAGAAGATCTATGATAAGAAAACATTCGGCATTCACTGGAATGAGGATGCCAAGGAAATAATCAAAAGCTTATCAAGTTATTATGAGAAAAATGGCACCATTCAACCCATGGATGAAGGCAAAAGGATGGAGTTGGAGCAAATAATTGAAGCTATGGCAAGTAATGGACTCCAGCGCGTTGCTTTCATCCACAAACAAATCCCAGATCTAGAAGACCAAGATGAAATGGTTGGTCACAAGCTACAAGCTGAGGGCCCGGCCCTGTTAGGCCTGGTGGGTCTGAAGTACAACTGTCCACATGAAGTGACAAAGGCAGTAAAGGCTTGTAGAGATGCTGGAGTGGGTGTCAAATTGATCACTAGGGAAGATGTTTTCACTGCAAAAGTTATAGCCAGAGACTGTGGAATACTTGAACCTGATGAGAAGTTGAATGATGAAACAGTGGTGGAAGGGGTGGAATTTCGAAAGTACTCACCAGAAGAAATGATGGATAAGGTTGATAGAATAAGGGTAATGGCAAGGTCCTCCCCATCTGACAAACTTCTGATGGTGCGATGCTTGAAGCAAAAAGGTCATGTAGTTGCAGTCACAGGAGATGACAAAAATGATGCGCCAGCATTAGCAGAAGCTGACATTGGACTAACCATGGGGATTGAAGGCATTCAAATGGAAAACGAGAGCTCAAATATCATCATCTTGAACGGTGATTTCGCTTCTATAAAGGAAGGTCTGAGGTGGGGCAGGTGTATTTTCAACAACATTCAGAAGTTCCTTCAGTTCCAGCTCACTGTGAATGTTGTGGCACTGGCGATCAACTTTGTCACAGCGATCTCTTGCGGTGAAGTTCCCTTAACAGCAGTCCAGCTGCTATGGGTGAATCTGATTATGGATATATTTGGGGCATTGGCTCTAGCCACAGATCAACCCACCAACGATCTCATGAAGAAGTCACCATTTGGTCGAACCAAACCGCTTATCTCCAACATCATGAAGAGAAATCTTATCGCCCAGGTTCTGTTTCAGGTGACCATCTTATTGACTCTGCACTTGAAGGGAAGATATATATTTGGGGTGAGCGAGAAGATCAAGGAGACCCTGGTGTTCAATACTTTCGTTCTCTGTCAAATCTTTAATCTCTTCAATGCAAGGAATTTGGAGAATAGGAACATATTTAAGGGGATAGAGAAGAATGAGTGGTTTTTGGTGGTTGTTGGGATCACTCTTGTTCTTCAAGTGGTGATGGTGGAGACTGTAAATAAATTTGCCAACACAGAGAGGTTGAATTGGGGGCAATGGAGTGCATGTATTGGAATTGCAATCTTATCTTGGCCCATTGGTTGGATTGTTAAGTGCTTACCAGTTTCTGCTGAAGTTGTCAACGGAAATCTCGGTAGAGTCGATTGGATTCACTCTGTTCCACTTGTAAATCATTCTCGGAGACATCTCAAAAGAAAATAACTATATATAGAATATAGTTGTCTATATTTTGTGCTTTTTCTTTTTTAATGATCTAGGGTAAGAGTTTCTGTGGGCGCCTACAAAGAATTGAGTATAAGCTCGGATTTCTAACATTTTCTTATTGCAATCTAGTAATTCATACCTTTAATATTTGTTTCATTTTATCTTTAATCATTTGACATATTCTTCAACTCCCTTTGTCTTGTTATTTTTGGTTTCTGATCTAGTCTTTTACTGTTGGTGTTGTTAATCAGCTAGACCCAAGGAGTCAAAGTGGTAAGTAGTTGACTTGAGGCCATCTCCACTGTATATACAAGAATGTGGACTTAGGTGTTACTTTCTATGATTCAAAGAATAGCATGGTATTGGCTGTAGACAGGTTACAATGTTTCGTGATACATATATTAAAAGCTTTGCTTATGAGTGGCAACGAACCGAGTTCGAGCTTAATGTTCTAGTTCGAATCAAACTCGAGCTCGAGCCTCATGTTATTCAGCTTGATTCGGCTCGAATTCACATCTAATTACCGATTACTTGTAGGATTAGATACAAAAATGATGCATCTTAAACCTTCAGGAGTTCAAGTGAAGGCCTAATTAAAAAAAAGAAAAAAGCTGATTTATTGGATTCATGTCAAATTTAAGGCTGAATTGTATGACTTGTGACTTTGTCTTTTAGCAAATAAGTTATAGGTCGTGAGCTCCCTAATGGCTGAAGCTGATGTTGGAATTTGATGGAGTCATTGGTTTGGCCATTGAACACCCCATCTTGATGTTTTCTTGTCTATTCTATCCTTAATGTCTTGACTTTTCTAGTTGGTGTGGTCTGTTTTTGTCAGGATTTTCCTCTATTTCATTTCTATTATATTTATTATTAGGGATACTTCAGAAATGTGAAATTATTGTCACAAGGCAGTACATGAAATGAAGGAGCCTGTTAAAACCTGTTGGTATGGCGGAAAAGTTTGCCTTTTGGCTTTAACTAATTCATGAAGGAAAATTAAGTGAGGTTGATTGTTGCATGTTATATTTCAAAAACTTACGATGTTCGTTTATTGTAATGAAATTCTTTTTTCTTCAATTTGGGTGGGGAAGAAATATTGTGCTAAAGACATTTTAATGATTTTTTGTGTTAAGTACAATTATTATGTTGAGCATAATGATTTATCAATTTCTAAGGATTTAAGCATCAGATTTTGAAACTGTTTTTTAGTTTTATAATATTGAAGAGATACATTACCAGTATTTTTTTTCGAATCATAAACTAATAGAAGCTAAAAATTTAATTAGTTTTTAAATTACTTATATTAAGTTTTTCCTTCATTTTTAATCTCTCAATTATTCAATAAAAATCTATTCAAAATTGTTTCTTTGCCTTCCCATTTGCGAGTGTTCAGCATGGGCCTCCTTTACTAGTATAATATATTAAAGGAATGTGGTCAGGCAACAGTCCTTCTCCTTCAGACACGTGACACTCCAATTTTTGAGAAAATATGATTTCAAAAGTTGTTATCTCCACTCTTAAATAGAATAACTATTTGAGGTGATTCAAACGTGGCTACTAATCAAAAAAAAAACCACATAAAAAGTCTATCCACTATAAAAAAAGAGTCGGTGGTTAACTTACTTCTTCAAACTTCACTATATATCAAGAGAGAGTGAGAGAGATTTAACAAAAAAAGTAATATTTTTTTTTGTTAAAAAAATAATGAAAATTAATACAAATTTAACAAAGCCCATGCATTGCACGGGTCTTAAAACATAAAACTCAAAACCAGAACAGTAGGCATACTAATGGATCGGATCAAATTCGAATTTGGGTATATCCGAATCCGATGCAATACTATTAATTGTTGATCCAATCTGATCTCATAAACATGAATTTGAATTCAAATCTGATGAGGCATTTGGATCTTCGGATATGATTCGATCCAATTTAATTTATAAAAAGATAAATAAATTATTAAAAAATAAAATATAACAATTTAAATAAATAAAAACAAAAAATACAAATATCTTTTCAAATATTTTTTTATAAAAAAATAAATAATATAACAAATTTATAAAAATACCATATAAATAATATATTTATAAATAAATAAATAACATATATATATATATATATATATATTTATATAAATAAATAAATAAATAATATATCAAATTTAATAGAGAAGTGATCCAAATCCGAGAATATAAGATTGGATTCAGATTGGATAGGATCATGATCTGATCTATTTGCACCACTACAGAACAAGCAATCAATGTATTCTGTCGGAGTTCACATCTCCGCCCCACAATGCATTCCCGCCATGTATTAAGAATATCTCTCCCTATGATAATACCTGATCTGATGATATCAGCATCGGGAGATGTTCCCAATAGAATGTGCTGTGGGGCAGAGATGTGAACTCGTTTTATCGGGTCTCCTCCTGCCCCTTCCACACTGACGTCGTAAGTCACGGTTCTTCTCCAGCGATTCCCTTACGACACTGCCAATTGAAGTCGGAATAGAAAGCGACACTCAGTATTCGGTAACATCGACGAGAGGACGACAATCAATTTTCAGTGTTCGAGGTGGAAAAGGAATGAGAGTTGAGAGAGACTAGCCTGTACTGTAGCCTATTTGACGCAGTAAACCTCCAGGCTCCGATCAAGGCCGTTCTCTCAATTACTTCAAAACCTCGGTGCTTTGGTCCTTTAAGGCTGCATAACCATGGTTAATGCAAACGCAAATATGTATATTGCATATTTGCCTTTTTTCGGTTTATGAATGTAAATAAGATTTATATTTTAAATCATTTTTGTACTTATCTTATTTGTTTGAAAGGGATGCAAAGTGTGGATTCATTATTAAATGCTCTATCTTATGCTCCAATACTTTAATTTGGTTAAAAAAGTTAATTATCGAAAGAACACAAAATTGTATTCAAAACATAGGTACAGTAATACTCTCTTCTTAGAATACAAAAGTGTCAGAAAATAAATTTTTGGTCCAATAATCATTACTTTTTTACATATCAAACAAATGCTCGCAAACGCGAATCGGAGTACATAAATACCCAAGTTCGGCATTTGTATCACAAACAAACGGAGCCTTAATAAAGATTTGAGATGCCGAATAAACTAATTCCATCCCAATCGGTCGGAGATGGTGACCGTACTAATCTCTCTCACACTTTCAAATATCTTCCGGAGAAATACGGACAGGCCCATTGCAGATTTCTGGATCCCATTGCAGAACTTTAAACATTCAAAATGTCAAATACCCCCACTATATACACACCAATGCCCGCCTGTAAATTGGCTTCAATTCCAAGCTGACACTAGACCTATTCATGGGCCAGGCCGGGTCGGGCCGGGCTTTGACTCTTTATTAACAGAAAACTGTTAGGCCCGAGCCCGAGCCCGGCCCGACCAACGAGCCTACAATTTGGGCCCGAGCCCGGCCCTGATGAAAAGCCCGAAGCCCGAGCCCAAGCCCGAAGCCCGATCTAATAAAAGAAATTCAAAATTTTCAGACATTTTCTATTTTAATTTAAATGTTTTTTCCCCTATTTAAATGAACAATGGATCTACAAGTGAATCAATGACCTCAAATCAAAAAATTTATTCAAATAGACATCACATAGGGTTTTTACTTAGGTTTAACTATAGGTCGGGCCGGATTTACTTAAGTTTAACTATAAGTCGGGCCGGGCCGGGCTCGGGCCGGGCTATTTTAGCAAAGCCCGAGCCCGGCTTGAATTTTATGTGGGCCGAGCTTTTTGGCCTGAGGTTAAGCCCGCGGGCCAAAAATCCTATTCAAGCCCGTCCGGGAGTCAGGCCGGGCCGGGCCGGCCCATGAACAGGTCTAGCTGACACTTACCCCAAATGTACCTTAGGCCTAAAAATTTTGACCCTGGGCTGAACCGTCATTCTCCCGATATCTCTATCATCATCTCGCATTTTCTCGATTTCAAAGTAACTGTACTTCTTAAAACTTTGATTCTTATTTACCATTGGAAACTAAGCGATGCAGTTCTTACCAAGAGGAATCCCTTTTATTTTCAAATCATGGATTGCGAACATCTTACGGAGAAGGACTACACGGTAAAGTTAAACAGAAAAAAAAAATAATAATAATTTCACAGAGGAAATTTAGTACGATTAAAGTGAGAGTGGTTAAACTCCACTTTCAAAGAAATAGTAAAATTCACATAGGTAGCAGCAACCTAATTCCTAAAACGTGGTCACTTCAAATGTTATTTAAAATATTTCTAATATTTAAAAACCATAAAATGTTCAAGGATAAGTTTCTTAAACTATCCCTAAGGTTTAGGAAATTGACTAACTATATCCCTATTGTTTCAGTATTGTCTTAAAGTACTCTACTGTTTCTGATAATTATGCACAACTTCCTTTCCATTAAATCTTCATCATAGGTCGTTTGTACGTCACTTCACGTGTTTGATTTAATTTTAAATTATATCCAAAATACCCTTTCGGGCGAACCATCTTCTCTACACAAACCAGTGACAATTAACCTTCCATCCTCCTCTTTGACCTCTCTCTCCTTCCTGTACTTAGACCGATATGGAAACACTCGTCTAGCTTTCCTTCCCTGTACTAAGACCGATATGGAAACACTCGTCTAGTTCCGCTCTCAGACTCATGCGCACAACAACCTCTGACAGCTAACCTGTGACAAAGTTTTAATGCTCACCGGTCAATCTCCAAATAAACTAAATAGGTCTAATAGATCCATTACATGGTTCTTTTCTACCATTATTTAAAAATCGTGCAAAATATAAGAGAAAAAATAAAGGGATTTTTTGGACTACAATCCCCCATAGAAATCTAATTTGCAGATCCCTCCTAGTCTACTAATAGCCCCCCCTCCCCCTATAAACTACATCCTGCCCATAAATTTGGCATCAATCTATGGGCAGGATTCAGTCCACCCCTAGTCTACTAGTAGCTCCACCTTAAAGGTGGACTGAACGGTAAAACACCAAAAATAAGTAGTAACTTTTTATTTTTAGTTGTATCCAATTTATTGGAAAAACCGGTAATTCTACTTATAAGGAAAAAACATCATTTTTCATATTCATGCATTTCAAACCTTCATACATGTAAATCTGTTAAACCTTCTCACACGCACATCCTACCATATATTGGGAACATCTCCCGTATTTTTTAAATTATTATTCACGGGAGATGTTTCCAATGCACGGTGGATGTGCATGTGAGGCGCCCAAGGGTGAGGAGCAGATCCCGTCTAAGTGTGAGCACGGGATTACCCTAACTGAAGCCGATCTCATCCGTACACGTCCGCCTAATCTTCCACACGTTATACACGTGGAGAAGTAATACGAAACGCGCTAGCGTAACTTGACACGGTCAAACAGGCTCGGGAAAGAAGTTTTCTTAGCTAATAGCTATATATACATCTACAAATGATGGTTCATCCGATCCCATCATCAATCAATAATTTCTCCTTGTTTCCCCCTTTGCCGGTGTAGGGCCGCCATGCTCCAACGGCTAGCGTAACCGCATTCCTAACAAGGCCCACGCGTCTGCCCCCGCATGAGGACAACAACCAATGCGTCTGCACCCGCAAGGGAAGCTGTTTTAGGGTCATTGGAATGGGAACGCGAACATTGAATGGCCTCTTGATAGGCCTGATAAACAATCTGCTCGGCAGTGTACCCACATTCCTATCAAGGCTCACGCGTCTGCCACCGCATGAGGACAACAACCAAAGCGTCTGCAACCGCAAGGGAAGCTGTTTTAATGTCATTGGAATGGGGACACGAACTATGAAATGGCCTCTTGCCAGGCCTGATCTGAATTCTGCTCGATCCTGGGTGGAGGTGACTAGGGACCGCACCCCACAAAATGCTGCTTGTCGAAATGACCGCTTCAACTGGCTCTGGGCTAAACTGCTGAAAACCAACTGCTGTTGCAATTAGCCAACTCGCTCTGATACCAACTGTCACGGGGGTAATTCTACAGCGGAAGAAACCCGTGCGGCGTCCTGGCGAAGGCAGGCCAGGACAAGCCTTTCTCTGCTTAGAGGCTAGGAGTTGCCCGATGGGATGGCTCCACCAACGTCAGTAGCACTGGATCATGACCTCAAGTCCAATGGCCGGGGCACTCTCCTGGCTCAGACCGGTCCATGGGAGGCGCCGCTTACGTGCTAAAGGGGGACAACCATAATGGAAGGCGACCATGCGCCGATTAGGTGACTTGGCACCGTTGTGAAGGGTCTCCTGTATGCCGGTGATGACAGGCACCTGTGTGCCCTGATGATAGGCAACCGCTTGGGCCGGAACACACCCGTGCGCTAAGGGCAACGGGATAGCTCAATCAGCTTGGGCAAGGGGCTGGCGAAGTGAAGGGACATGCTTGAGCCAGGCCCGCATGCCAAGCCTCCCTTGAGTATCGGTAGCGCAGTGCCGGTCCAACACTATCCCCATGAGCAAGTGTGTGCCCATGAGGAACCCTGGTAGCCATGCTAGCCGTTAACCAGGGCCGCCCCGCAAGGGGATGAAGGTCTAGGAGTGCCAAGGTTAGGCACCCAAGGAGGTCGACCACCCCTCCTCAAAGAGTACGTTAAGCTTCTGGTGGTCTGCCTGAAGATGACATCAGTTCTCCCAAAAATCTTACAGGCGAAAATGACGGGCATGTCCCTAATGTAAGCCTGCCAAGCGTAGGCAAGGCTAAGCCTGTGCTGAACCGTAACAGCATGGCAACGCCTGTATTCGCAGAAGTCATGACACTGAGACCGATACCTCGTTCACTTCCCCTGTTTCAGCTGTTAAGTATTCCAGTTACATATAACAGAGGTGACCGGGGAGATAGAACGTATTTGTCTTTTTAAGATTTTTAATTTTATTTGTAACTTGTAAGTTATTTGTATTTTTCCAATTTCATTGTTTTTTCTTCAATTTTGTTATGGTATTTTTTTTCCAATTTCATTGTAATTTTTTTCAATTTTGATGGAGAGTGATTTGACCCGACTCCTTGAAAGGATGACACATGGATATGACTCAGCATGAGCAGCAATCCAGCACACACCTCGACTGCGACTAAGTAGTGAGCTCGCGGAACAACTCGTTGTGCCCTAGCTCGCCGACAGGAGAGCTCGCTACCATGCAGGCTCAAGCTCCCCCGAGCTACCGAAAAGGAATACTCCCAGATCACTTCATCTCACGAGCCTGGGGGATTAGCTTGCCCAAGCAGAAGAGTTATCCCCGAAGATAGTCTCGGATAATGCTCCGAGACACTCCTGAAAGCTCGCCACGAGATAGCTCGCTAATGAGAGGCCCGGTGCCCTCAAGAAGCTTCCATCTGACTAGACCGTACCTGGCAGACTGCCCCGCATCCCCTGACAGACGGCGCAGTCCCTATCAATCCGGCAGACTGCACCCACGTCTCTCTCAACGGATGGAGGCGTGCCTGCCCTCGCGAGACATGTCACTCACCTAGTGAGGGAGTACGCTGCAATGATCACCTGCGCAACCCTAGCCAGTAACGACTGCGACAGATGTTCAGTGGCGGTTACACCCACCTCAGCAAGGGACGCCCGTATTTAAGAACCCCCAAAGGAAGGGAAAAGGTATCTTGAATTAACTGGAGATTGTTATTGATCTAGCGCGACCTACGCTCTTAGCTCTCTTTGCTTTGTTCACTGCTCTCTCAAGCATTATAACTTGATCGTCGGAGTATTCCCACCGGGCAATCCCCTGGGAATTCTTCATCATTTTCTTCTCAGGTGTCGTCCGCTGCCAGCTAGGAGCCAACTCTTCGCCAACTAAGAGTGCCCAGATTGCGCTGCATCAATTGGCGTCATCTGTGAGAAACGCTTCTAAAAGCCTCCCTCTAAGCTTTCGCAGTTCCTTCTTTCCGAAAACCTAGCACCCATGGTTTCTTCAAGCAACGCCGGACGCAGCATGGAGATGGACATCACTAGGGAACAACCCCAGGTCCCCGTGGTCTGCATTGGACAGTTCACCATCCCCCTTTCGGCAGATGGAGTCCTTAGCCTGAACGTGCCACGAGCAGTGGCGCCTGTGAGTGTTCCCTTTCCTCCCTCTGTTGAGACAACCTTTGCTGAACCAACCGTTGTCCTACTGGCGACCAGCCAGAACCAACTCGACGATTTGATCCAGTGCATGCGAACCATGCAAGCCCAAGTGTAGCAGCTTCAACAGCACCAGCTCTACCAGCAGCAAGTGCTGCATCACGTCTCCCAGCAGTACTATCAGCAGCAGTTCCCCCAGCTGCCTCAAACTCAACAGCTCCCTCCTCGGCACCCAGCCTCGCAACAAGCTAGGCCCCGTCGTCAAGGTGAATACCCCTCTCGCCGGGAAGAGGCTTCCCCGAACCTCCTAAGAGCCAAGCCTCCTCCCGCTGTAGGAAGGAGAGACCATCTACCCCAGCCTCGCCGCGAGCAACCAGGTCAGGAGGGTCCCAACTTGCCAGGTCCGCATCGCCCCAGCATTCGGAGTTCGAGCCCCCACTTCTGGAGAACCGGTTCGAGGTCCTGGCGTTAGGTTCTAAGCAAAACCCCTCCGTCCGTAGCCATCACCAGCGGTTTGAGCCGCTTTTTGCAAAAACCATTCCTGACAGTACGGAGGTGAGCAGCACCAACGCAGAACCCGCCAAGAGGTAAAGACACCGCCGCCGAGCTCGCTGAACTACCACACACTTGTCCGAGTTCAAGACCAAGGAAGGAGCGAGCTCAGGTGAAGTAAAAGCTACTCCTCTCCTCTCTGTTCCGTCCCCTCTGTCTCCCGAACTCCTAGTTGTCCCAATGCCCAAGAACTTCAAGCTCCCCCCTCTTGACAAATATGACGGGTCATTCGACCCGAACAATCACGTTGACGCTTTCCAGTCACAAATGCACCAAGCACGGGCCAGTGAGTCTTGCATGTGTGTGGCCTTTTCCACCACCTTCAGAGGAGTGGCCCGCACGTGGTACCAGAACCTCGCCCTTGGGTCAATAAGAAGCTGGGCACAATTCGCGCAAGCCTTTACGTCCCACTTCATCACCAACAAGCGGCGTCCGTGAACTGAGGAAAGCCTCCTCGGCATAGTTCAGAGAGAAGGAGAGTCAATCCGGAGCTACATCAAGCGGTTCAATGATGCATGCATGCAGATACCGCACCTAGACCCTGCGGTGCGACTTGCCACGGCCAAGAAGGGTGTGACCCATAAGGAGTTCAAGTGGCAAATAGTTATCGATCAGCCGGAAACCATAACCGCCTTCCTCAAGCTCGCAGACAATTTCATAGCCACAGAGGAGGAGATCAGCCAGAAGGGCGAAGGTGCGCCCGAAAAGAGAAAGAGAGAAGGGGAACTCCCTAGCCAAGGGGACAGCCGAAAGAAGAAGGATTTAGCTCGGGGGCAAAGCCAAGTCAACCGTACCGAGCTCCTAATGGCGATCAAGGACGCCCCGTACGTGAAGTGGCCACCTCGTCTGTGGGGGAATCCCAATGAGAGAAATAAGAATTTGTATTGTAGTTTTCACTGAGATCATGATCATAGTACTGAGAATTGTAAAAACCTCTACGACGAGATAGATGAGCTCATCCGTCGCGGATATTTAAGGAACTTTGTACAAAATAATAATAATAATAATAATAATAATAATAATAATAATAAGGCAGGTCAGAAAGGGGAGCACGGTAAGGATGCTCTCGAGTCCAGCAGCAGGCCGGCCGAACAGTCACAGAGGCAACCTCCGGAAGAGAGGCCGGTTCGGGGCACCATCCACGTGATAGTAGGAGGTTCGATCGTCGTAGGTTGTACTTCAGCAGCGGCCTGGACGTCAGTTCGTGAAGCTGACCGAGAAGAACAGAATCCTCCGAAGTGGCCGAAGACTGAAGAACTAATTTTCTTCATGGAGGACGATGCACGAGGGGTCCACTACCCCCACGATGACGCGCTTGTGATAAAGCTGAGGATCAACGACTTCGAGGTCAGGCGCGTACTTGTTGACTCAGGCAGCTCGATAGATATTCTCTTCAAAGCCGTGTTCGACCAGCTTCAGTTGCAGGGAAGTGACTTGAAGCCCGCGAACACTCCTTTGGTGGGCTTCAGTGGAGAAGAAGTCAGGCCCCTTGGGAAAGTGATAGTACCTGTGGAAGTCGGCATATGGCCCTGCGCAGTCGGACTCAACGACGACTTCCTGGTGGTCGCGACCCCCTCCCCATACAATCCCATAATAGGTCGGCCAATCACCCATGTCCTACGGGCGGTGGTCTCCACTTATCATTTGGCAATGAATTTCCCTACAGACTTCGGTGTGAGGGTAGCGCGGGGCGACCAGCTCGAGTCCCGCAAGTGCTATGTCACCGCCCTAAAGGGAAAGACCAAGGTGGACGATGACCTCGAACTGGAGCGGCCTACGGAGCAAGGCGAAGAACAAGTTGCACCCACGGAAGAAACAGTCGTTGTCCTGACTTCAGCAGCAGACCCAGCTTGAACGCTTCAGATCGGTGCTTCCGTCGAGGAACCTCTACGATCCGAACTAGTAAGTTTCTTACTCCAAAATTTAGATATTTTTGCATGGTCCGCGGCCGAGATGCCTGGTATAGATCCTAACCTTATGACTCACAAACTCAATACTGATCCTGTAGTTAGGCCCGTTAGATAGAAGAAACGCAACCTAGCCCCGGAGCGATGGAAAGCAGTCGACGAGGAGGTCGCGAAGCTCATCGCAGCCGACTTCATAAGAGAAGTCCATTACCCGAGCTGGGTAGCCAACCCCGTTCTGGTAAAGAAGGCCAACGGCAAGTGGCGCATGTGCGTCGACTACACCGACCTAAACCAAGCCTGCCCAAAAGACTGCTTCCCACTCCCCAGAATCGACCGCTTGGTGGACGCGACCTCAGGGCACGAGTTGCTGAGCTTCTTAGACACCTATTCAGGCTACAACCAAATCGGGATGGACCCGGCCGACAAGGAAAAGACTACCTTCATCACAGAATTCGGTCTATATTGCTACAAGGTTATGCCCTTCGGGTTGAAAAATGCTGGGGCAACCTTTCAAAGGCTTGTAAAAAAGTTATTTGAGCCGTTAATTGGCAGAAAAAAATAGTGTTATGTAGACGACATGGTCGTCAAAACCCAACTCTCACACGAATTAATACAAGACTTGCATTCTGTCTTCCAAATTCTGAGACGATTTAACATGAAACTGAATCCAAACAAGTGTGTTTTCGGTGTCACCTCGGGCAAATTCCTAGGGTACATCGTTAACCGGCGCAGCATTGAGGCCAACCCGGATAAGATTAAGGCCATCTTAGATATGAGACCACCCCGGAAGCTAAAGGAGGTCCAAAGGCTGAATGGCCGCATAGCCACCCTGAGCCGCTTTATGTCCAAGTCGGCGAACCGCTGCCTGCCTTTCTTCAAGGCAATTAAAAGCAAAGGGTTCGAATGGACCCAAGGCCAGCTTGCGTTTGACGAGCTCAAGAAATACCTCGCTAGTGTGCCGATCTTAACCAGGTCCGAGGAGGGCGATGTTTTAGAACTGTACCTCTCGGCGAGCGACGAAGTGGTCAGTTCGGTACTAATAAAGGAAGTAGATCGAGTCCAACGACCCATCTATTATGTTAGTAAAATATTGCAAGGAGCAGAGACGAGATACCCGCAGATAGAAAAGCTAGCATACCCATTGGTAATTGCAGCTCGGAAGCTCCGCCCGTACTTCCAGGCTCACACTGTTATCGTCCTCACCGATAAACCTCTGAGGCAAGTCTTGCTTAAGCCCGAGGTCTCTGGTCGGTTGACGAAGTGGGCCATCGAGCTCAACGAGTACGACCTCCAGTACATACCGCGAACTGCTATTAAGGCCCAAGCCTTAGCAGATTTCATCACCGAGTGCACGTTCATCTCCGAAGTTCCCAGGCTGGTTGAGCACGAGATCCCCAGTTCGGGTGAGCTCGAAGCTCTCAGGTCGGTTGAGTCCAAGCCCCGTGAGGTAGCATCCAGTGTGGCATCTCTCCTAGTTAGGCCAAGCGCAAACTGGGATGAGGAGCCCTGGATCCTTCACGTAGATGGCTCCTAGAACCAACAGGGCAGCGAAGCCGGAATATTTCTACACGGCCTAAGTGGCACGAAATTGGAGTATGCGCTACGCTTCGAGTTCGCAGCATCTATCAATGAAGCAGAATACGAGGCGTTGATAGCTGGACTAGCTTTAGCCAGAGAAGTAAAAGCCAAGCACATCGTTATCTGCAGCGACTCCTAGCTCGTGGTCAACCAAGTCACTGGCGAGTACGAAGCACGCGAGCCAACCATGGTTGCCTACTTAGCCAAAGTCAGAGAGGCCCTGCTCAACTTCCAGTCGCACTTCATCAGGCAAATCCCTAGGTCGGAGAACACTGAGGCCGACGCCCTGTCCAGATTAGCCAGCACCAGCGACATCACCATGAGAACCGTGTACATAGAGAACCTGCCTCAGCCTAGCATTCTCGGGGGGGCAGAGGAGGTCGCTCCCGTCGTTCAAGCAAAGCCGAGCTAGATTAACCCGCTCGCAAGCTTCTTTCTACACGGGACCCTCCCTGCAGATCGCAATGCAGCCAGAAGGGTGCAGCGCTAGGCAGCCAAATACATCATGATAGACGAACGGCTATACCGGAGATCCTACACGCTCCCCTACCTGCGTTGCTTGCGACCTACAGAATCTGAGCTCGTACTCCGCGACACTCATGAGGGTCTGTGCGGCGGACACTTAGGGGGCAGGGCCCTCGCCCAAAAGGCACTTCGACAGGGGTATTATTGTCCAACAATGAAGGCAGATGCCATTGAGCTCGTTAGAAAATGTGATAAATGCCAGAAGCACGCCAATATTCACCACCAACTTGCTGCCGACCTCAAGTATCTCACCAGCCCGTGGCCTTTCGCACAGTGGGGCATTGACATACTTGGACCGTTCCAGCCAGCAGCAGGCCAGAGGAAATTCTTAGTAGTAGCAGTGGATTACTTCACCAAGTGGGTGGAAGCTGAACCCCTTGTAACGATCACAGCCCGGAACGTCCAAAACTTCTTTTGGAAGAACATTGTGTGCCGCTTCAGGTTACCTCGGGTACTGATTTCTGACAATGGCAATCAGTTCGAGGACATCAAATTCCAAAATTGGTGCCAAGACATGGGAATCTGGCAGAACTTTATTTCAGTCATGCACCCTTAAACAAACGGTCAGGCCGAAGTCACAAACAGAGCCATCCTCCGCGGATTGAAGGCACGGTTAGCCGAGCTAAAGGGTTGTGGGCAGACGAGCTACCTAGTGTTCTATGGGCTTACCGAACCACGGAAAAGACCGCTACAGGAGAAACCCCCTTCAACCTCACCTATGACACCGAGGCAGTTATCCCCACAAAGATCAAAGTGCCTACGCTGCAACTGGAAGCATACAGTGACCAAACGAACGAAGATGAGCTGTGTACCAACCTCGACCTACTTGATGAAGTAAGGGACCTCGCGTACATCAGGACCGCAGCTTACCAGCAGAGAGTAGCTCGGTACTATAACGCAGGGTCAAGAAGCGGAACCTCCGCGTCGGTGACCTGGTCCTTCGTAAAGTTATGGTACTTGAGCCCAGCGCTGGCAAGCTCGGGTCTAACTGGGAAGGACCTTACCGAATGAAACGAGTGCTCGGAGAAGAAACATATGAGCTCAAAACCCTAGAAGGGAAGCAAGTACCTCGGGCATGGAATATTGCCAATCTAAGGCAATACTACCTATAAACTACCAAACTCTAGGAGTAGACTACGAGTCACTCCCAAAGCCTAAGGGCCAAAATGCCGAGCTAGCATGACCTCGGCGCCATAGGACCCAGTCGCCTTTATGGCATGGGCAAACCACCGAGTAGACTACGAGTCACTCCCAAATCCTAAGGGCCAAAATACCGAGCTAGCATGACCTCGGTGCCATAAGACCCAATTGCCTCTAAGACGTGGGCATGTTGCCAAGTGGACCATGGGTGACTCCCAAAGCCCAAGGGTCAAAACAGTTGGGTAATAAAAATTTCAGCAACAGAAAGAAGTCTAGTTGCCTCATTGGTATGAAACACTGAGGGCACACTCAAATATATAGTTCGGGCATATGTAGTAGCTACTTAGCGTGTACCTTGAACACTAAAAAACAGCTCGCCATGAGCATTCAACCTTAACAGCTCGGGTAAGGGGATTGCTTTGACAAAACGAAGAAGTGCACCACAAAAGAGAGAAATTTCATTACACCATAAAAAACTGAGCTAAAACAGCTCGGGGAAAACCAAAAAAAAAGGATAAGAACAGGCCCAGTTGCCTAAGAAAAGCTCCCTCATAGAAGGAAAGAAAAACAGGGCTCAATGGCCCAAAGAGAGTTCACCGATGAGAAATTTTTTACCGGGTTTTCAGTACCCGAGAACAATTGTCCATCAGAAAAGCAAAAAATAGTCGCCAACCTCAGGGGTCCACCTCCTCCACCGCATCCTCGTCCTCCGGGGAGTCGGGCTCTTCCTCCTCCGCCTGGTCCGTCATCTCGGGAGACAAGCCCTTCTTGCTGATGCCCTCAAGGTTGAGTCCAGAGAACTTCTTTCAGACCAACCAACAACAGAGCTTGAACCCGGAGCAGTACGAGCTCGCACCATAATCCACTAGGTGGTCGTGGTACTCCATGGAATCCTTGAAGTCCCAGACCGCCCTCTCCCGCTCGGCCGCCACCCTGGCATCGAAGTTAACGGTTCGGTCTCGAAGCGTAGACTCCAAGTCCCAAACCTGTTGGCGAAGAACCTCCCTCTCCGCTACCACCCTTGATGACTCGTCCCTGTAGCGCGCTCTCTCTTCAGTAAGCTGGGTGATTTGTGCCTCCTGGTCTCAGACGAGCAACTCTTGGGTCTCGCTCCCCTGCAAGTATTCTGGAGCTCACCCCGGGCCTGGTCGAGCTCGCCCTAGAGCTTTTGAACGACACCCCTCTGGTTACGAGCGTCGCCAGAGTGGATATTCGTCTAGAGGGACATGGCGTGGATGGAGGTGTTCACCTGCCAACAGGAAACTAAAATTAGAGAACAGTAGAGGAAAGCAACACCGAGAAGAGGGGAAGGATCACTTACCACCATACAGTGAGCAGCTGCAAGAGAGCCAAGGTCCCTAGGTTCCATCCTCCCCCACTCGGTGACCTCATCGGTGCAGGTGGCCCTTCGGCTCCTCCGCCTGGCCACAATGTAATCACTAACACCCTCCCAGTTCCCCACCGGGAGTTGCGGGTAGGGAAATGGGTGGGAAGGGCCAGAGGGGAACACCCCCTGCTATAGGAGCCCAGCCCCCTCAGGGTGGCTCCCGCCGACACCTCATTCGGATGGGGGCGGTGGAGAAGCGAAGCTCGGCTCGGCGAGCTCGAGCTCAGTACCCCAAAGGTGGGAGTTCGGTCAGGGCGCGACCTCTTCACCTTGCGCTTTTGGTTGCTTGAAAGAAGGTGGCACGTGTCAACTCCAGACATGGTGGCTGCCAAAAAAGAACCACAAGACGTCAGTTCGGTAAGAACTAAATAAATGCATGCACGATACTACTACAAAAGCACTATGCGACCTAAAGAGGTAACCTACTAGGGCTCAAACCATCCTGCACGAGCTTCTCCTCAGTCAAGTAGTCCGAACAGAGGAAGCCTAACGATGCCCAAGACAACATCGTTTCTCGAGTCTTAGGGTCCAATTCGACCTCGAAGTCCTGGATGGCGCCCCTCCAAGAAGTAGGGAAGGGACACCCCTCGGGGTTACGGACCAAGAAATAATCCTGCTTCTAGGCGGGGATCTTATTTGGAAGCTCGTGTAAGAGCTTATAACCGCGGCGGGGAGAGAGGTAGTAAAAATGCCTCTCCGGTGGAGCCCCGGGAGTAGCGTTTTTAATGCAAAGGATAGATGAAAAGATGTCGAGGGAGAGGGGGAGACAGTATTCACAGCACAGAGATATAGTCCCAACCATGTTCCGGATTGCGTTGGGATGGAGCTGATCGATAGTAACATTAAAATGGTTTAACACCTCCACTATTAGGGGGTGCAGGGGGAGATGCAGGCCAGCCTCGAGTTGTTCCTAGTAGATGACTATCTCGTTGGGACCATGCTCCCACGGGAAGTTGCCGGTAGGAAGGCGGTAGACGAGATCCCACGGAAGATGGAAATGGCGGATTAGAGACCTAAGTCTCTCCACAATCATAGAGGAGGGGCCGAAAGTGTCAGGCTCCCTCCCCTGGGAAGTAGAAGCCCCGTCACCGGAAGCCTCCCAAGTTCCCGGGGCCCATTCCTGGGCTCCCCCAGAGCTCGAAGGAGCATCGCCCGGGTTATCATCTCGAGAGTAAACGTGGTACGGATATCCAGACATGACTGATAAGACTCACCAAGTAAAGCTGAACCGAAAAAGACAGTGTGGGCGAAAGAGCTCGGGTGGACTAAGTGGATGTGCGACCTCAGAATCCGAAGGCAGTAGGGTTAGCGTGGAAGAAAATGGGGCCCGAGAGGTCCTCCCATTTATAGCCACCATTCCTCCGAATCAATGGCTCGGATTGAGACAGATCTGACGATTCGTAGCCAAGCTGACCACACGACTTCTGAAACCGAAACGTGACTGGCTGCACGTCTCCCATAATTGATGTGATGACGACTGCACGACATCCGGAATTAAGAGCCGCTTCAGCGTGTGCCTTGATTTGCGAAAAGTCAGAGACCCCCTAGTTCCCGCACACGCATTTAATATGAGCAGTCAATCAAAGTTTGAATTTCGGTTAAATCAACTTGTCACACTCCATGAACTCCTCACGCTAAGGGATCGCTCTTAGCCCAAGGAGTGGGGGGGGGGGGCAATTGATGGAGGGTGATTTGACCCGACCCCTTGAAAGGATGACATGTGGATATGACTCAGCATGAGTAGCAATCCGGCACACACCTCGACTGCGACTAAGTAGTGAGCTCGCGGAACAGCTCGTTGTGCCCTAGCTCGCCGACAGGAGAGCTTGCTACCGTGCGGGCTCGAGCTCCCCCGAGCTACTAAAAAGGAATACTCCCAGATCACTTCAGCTCGCGAGCCTGGGGGATTAGCTCGCTCAAGCAGAAGAGTTATCCCCGAAGATGGTCTCGGAGAATGCTCCGAGACACTCCTGAAAGCTCGCCACGAGATAGCTCGCTAATGAGAGGCCCAGTGCCCTCAAGAAGCTTCCATCTGACAAGACCGTACCCGGCAGACTGCCCCGCATCCCCTGACAAACGACGCAGTCCCTATCAATCCGGCAGACTGCACCCACGTCTCTCTCAACGGATGGAGGCGTGCCTGCCCTCGCGAGACGTGTCACTCACCTAGTGAGGTAGTACTCTGCAATGATCACCTGCGCAACCCTGGCCAGTAATGGCTGTGACAGATTTTCAGTGGCGGTTACACCCACCTCAGCAAGGGACGCCCGTATTTAAGAGCCCCCAAAGGAAGGGAAAAGGTATCTTGAATTAACTCGAGATTGTTATTGATCTAGCGCGACCTACGCTCTTAGCTCTCTTTGCTTTGTTCACTACTCTCTCAAGCATTCTAACTTGATCGTCGGAGTATTCCCACCGGGCAATCCCCCGGGAATTCTTCATCATTTTCTTTTCAGGTGCCGTCCGCTGCCAACTTGGAGCCAACTCTTCGCCAGCTAAGGGTGCCTGGATTGCGCTGCATCAAATTTCATTTAATTAATTTTTGTATGATTGATTATTCATATGGAATATTTTTTTTCCAATTTGTTCTTGTCTTGATTAAATTTTATTGTAAATTTGTAAATTTTATTTTTCATTTTTTTTGAAAAAGATGATAACTTGCAACTTGGCCCACAACCATGGGCTGCACTGGGCTCCCCTTTTGGGAAATTTGTGTTAGGCAAGCACAACCCGCTATAACCTGGCCTCCCATCCCCCATTATGAATTTGGATTAGTTGAACGCTTTAGCTATTCAACGTGTTGTGAAACCAATGATGAGGTTCCACGCCTATTGAATAGCTAAAGCATTTAGCTAAACCTTGCTCCCACATTACACCTCTACCCATGAAAATACAACATGAAGCTCAACTAGAACAATTGCGTCTCGGACAAAATTCTTCAGGTACATAGTGAACCGACATGGCATCGAAGTTAACTCGGACAAAATTTAGGCCATCCTAGATATGAAACCCCTAGGTCGACTAAAGAGGCCCAAAGGCTAATATGCCGTCAAAGTCGGCTAGGCAGTGCCTTCCGTTCTTTAAAGCCATATAAGGAACCAAGACTTTGAGTGAACCGAAGAGTGTCATCTCACATTTTACAAGCTGAAAAGGTACTAGAGTTCACCACCCTTGCTAACTAGACCAAAGCCCAAAGATGAGCTAAAACTCTACTTCTCAACGAGTGATGAGGTAGTCAGCTCAGTTTTAATTCGTGAGGTGGACAGGGTGCAACGACCTGTCTACTACGCAAGTAAAGTCTTGTATGTTGCCGAGATGAGGCCTATTCAGAAGCCTGAGGTCTCAAGAAGGTTAACAAAATGGGCAATCGAGCTCAACAAGTACGACATTCGGCCTTGAGCTCAGCGATCAAGGCCCAGGTCCTGGAAAACTTTGTTGTCAAGTGCACATTTAGCACGCTGACCGTTGAATTAGTCAAGCCCATAACCACCTTGAAGGCATCTATAAGCGTGGAACCCGACCTGACTTGGGACAAGGAGCTAGAGTACGCTCTCCGATTTGTGTTCTAAGCTTTGAATAAGGAGGTTGAGTATAAGGCGTTGGTAGCTGGGCTATCGCTGGCAAAGGAGATCGGTGTGAAACATCTCGTGTTGTGCAGTCTCTCAATTAGTGGTAAACCAAGTGAATGGGCGGTATAAGGCTTGGGAGCCCGCCATGCCAGCCTACCTGGCCAAGGTTAGAGAGCTCCTACCCGATTTTCACTTTTGGTACATCCAACAAGTTCCAAGGTTTGAGAACACCGAATCCGATGTACTCTCGAAGTTGGCCGATGGAACGGACATCACGAAGAGAATGGTCTACATTGAAGACCTACCACAACCTAGAATAGAAAGGGTGGTAGAAGAGGTTGCTCCTATTTTGGCTACGGAACCGAGTTGGATTGACCCACTCATTGACTATATGCACCGCGGGACCATACCAATGGAACACAACACAAATCGGGGGGTAGAGTGGCAATCAACTCGCTATGTTATCTTTGGCGAGCAACTATATTACAGGTCATTCACGCTCCCCTACCTGCACTACTTGCGACCAACAGAAGCGAACCATGTGCTACACAAGATTCATAAAGGTCTTTCCGGAGGACACTTGGGGGACAGAGCGCTGGCTCAGAAAGCTTTAAGACAAGGCTACTACTAAGCCACAATGAAGGCAAACACAGTGGAGTTAGTTCGGAAGTGCAACAAGTGTCAGTGGTACGCTAACATACCACATCAGCCAACTGCCGACCTAAGGTAGCTCACTTGCCCGTGAACATTTGCATAGTAGGGAATAAATATTCTCGATCCCTTTCCACCTGCAACTGGATAGAGGGGTTCTTAGTGGTCAAGAAGAACTATTTTACCAAGTGGGTGGAAGGTGAACCGCTGGTGTCCATCACATTTCGCAATGTCCAGAATTTCTTTTGGAGGAACATCGTCTACCGATTCAAACTCCCCAAGGTGCTGATATTGGACTATGGGAAGCAGTTCATAAACATCAAGTTCCAAAATTGGTTGTCGAGATGGGAATCCAGTAGAACTTCACCTCGATGGCCACTCCCAAGCAAACGGTTACACCGAAGTGACAAATAGGGTGATCCTTGGCGACGAGATTCAAAATTTGAACTCGCACGCCCAAAAAAAATCCGAACTCAGTGCGTTCGACAACTCGCTCTCTAGGCCGAGTGGGCGAGTCAGGCCGAGCTTACTAGGAACCAATTAGACTAGTTACTTTGGGCCAAAGGCTTTGCGACGAGCTACTTTTGTCAAACTGGCCTCAACTCGGGAGTGGGGGGCAATTGATGAGGGGCAATTTGGCCCTCCAGTAACATGATGGCATGTGGCACCTCAAAATAGTCAAACGGCATCTTAGCACCACGTAAGCAAACCTCGGGAGCGCCTCAGACACCTTAGCAGACCAAACTATGAATGGCCCAACAAGACATTGATGTAAGAGGTGACCTTCTTTTGCCGACCTAACCCGAGTTCAACTTGCAACCTGACTGACATACCGAGCGACCTACACCATGAGTAGGTTATCATCTTCGACTTCCCTGGGATCACTATGCCACATCGGAAGAGCCGATTATCACCCTACCCACTTCAGACACAACTAGGAAGACATTACCCACTCACATGGAGTCCATCTTTGGGCATGAAACCACCTCCGAACCAGACGTGCCAGAGATCTCAGTTGTGCTTCGTAAGCCTCATAGCAGCTAACCTATATAAAGGCATCCCCGTTCACATAAAAGGTATGCATGATTTAGCTCTCTAAGCACTCTAACTTTCTTGCTTTCTTGCAACAAGTACTGGTTCGCTGACTTAAGCATCGAAGTGCCCATCCCGTGTCAAGCTACCCGGACACTCTGATATCTGTCTTTTCGCAATTCGGCCATGCAACCTACCTAGTCCTACGCCTGAGCTGTCTGTCAACAAGGAGCACCAAATCATGCACCATCAATGGGCATGTAAAGAAAGAGTGTAGAAAGCTTAAATAAGACCAAAAGGAGGATGGAAAAGATAAAGAGGACAAGGAGACTACTATGGTTGTCTTTGATGAAGAGGCAATCATTTTCTTGGGCTATGAAGATGCCTAGATAAATGTCATGTGCCAAGACATTGACCAAATAGTGGACATAGGTGCATCACACCATGCAACTGTTATGAAGGATTTCTTTACCTAAAGTCAAGTAACTTTGAAGTGGTGAAGATGGGCAATAACGACACTTCAAAGATCACATGGATCGATAACGTACATTTGAAGACCACTGTTGTGTGCACATTGGTTCTCAAAGATGTGAGATATGTCCCAAACCCCCATCTTGATCTAATCCTAGTAGAAAAGTTGGATGAAAAAGGATTTGTGAGTATATTTAGTAATGGTTGTTGGGAGCTCCGGAAAGAATCATTAGTGGTGGCTAAGGAAGAAAGTGTTGCACCCTCTACAAGACCCAAGCTCCTTATATAGAAACAAGGTGAACATTATCAATAGATGCATGGCATTCAAGGCTTGGTCACATGAGTGAGAAGGGCCTAGAAATCCTCACCAAGAAACAACTTTTTTTTTTTATTTTTTTTCAGGAATCTCAAGGACACCACTGGATACTAGCGTGTACCATTATAACATTTCAACCATTTGAGTCAAATAGGTCAACCCATTATAACATAACTAATATTATATATTAAAATATATAAAATACAAAAATAAAAAATTTAGATACATCTTTAGTATTATGTATTAATCATATTAAACAAAAATAAGTGTGATAAATAATAATTATCTTTATTAATAATGTAAATAAAATACAAAATTTAAATTTAATCTAAAAATTAAACTATTTTCCTATCTAGATGGTGAGTCGATTCCAACCTTTTGGATCAAATAGATCAACCTATGATGCCATAATTAAATAATAAATATTTAAAAAGGTAGAAATACACAAAATAGAAAAAGAAGTATAAAAATTTTGTAGAAAACATTTGAGCATGTCTTTGATATTATATATTCATCATATTAAAGAAAAATAAATATGAAAAATAAGATTTGCTTTTAATAACAATGAAAGTGGAATACAATAAAATTGACCTAAGACTAAACTAGTTTTTGTATCCATAGATGGTTCAACAATGTAGGTCAAATGGATATAGACCATGATGTCAAATTTAAATAATAAAAATTAGATAGAAATATAGTCAATTGTAAAACATTGTGAAATAAAAATCATTTTATGTATTAGTCATATTATGAGTATATATGTAATAAATAAAAATTATTTTTATTAATAATAGAATTGAAATACAAAAAAAAAAAACAATTAAAAATGAGAATTAATGGCAAAATTGTGACCCACTAATGAGGTCACACCGTTCAATGGTTCAAATAGTTAGGTCATCTTATTGCTAATCGAGATAATGTTTTTTCTTTTTCTTTTTTTTTAAAGAAAGTAATTAATTTGATGATAAATGAATCCAAAATACAGGTCTAACGGGTCGTTGATTTAACCAAGAGATAAAAAACACTAATAAAAGGTCATCAATGTTCTAAAAATCGAACAAAAAAGATATTAAACTAAAAACATTATAAAAAATTAAGCATGTGTTTAATATTATATATATTCATCATATTAAACAAAAATACTTTAAAAAATGACACTTATTATAATTAATGATGAAAATAACTAAAAGAAAAAAGAAAATAAATGTCTCCTCCATAACCCATTGACCTAGTCAAATAGGTCATTTACTCAGCAATACACACCATGCTTCAATTACTTATCTTTAATTGTTACATGGTTTTGACAAAAAAAATTAAAATTATCATATTACTATTGTTATTTTTGTTATTGTTCTCATTCTAAATTACCATGTAAAACACATGTATTAATTAGTAGTCGGAATAAAATGGATCAATAATAACAAATCAATGAAGAGATTCAAATTGGCAGCAAACTGATGATCATATGATTGTGGTATCTTTCATAAATAACATCTAAAATGTTTGCAATTAGCATCCGGGCATACTCTGTTTCTCTTTCCTTGTTGAGCAATAGATCTATCTTTTTTAGAACCTTTTCTTGAAATTGAATTTGGTCCTTATAGAATCGTCCATGGAAATATCTCCTGTCCATGAATAAAAACATAGAAATATGGAAATTTACAACTATGAGCACGGTGTGAATCCGATCTCCCTTTTCTTAATTAGTTGTTTAATGAAGAAGGATGTCGATTTCATTCAATTTCTCCTTGGTTATTCTTTATTATGGGAACTATTAACTAGACCCTCTGTTTTGGTCTTCTTCTATAGAATTATATAGTTTTAAACAATCAACTTAAAAAATTTTCCCACCTTCAAAATGTTCATTCAATCAATATCACCATGACATTCACCAGCAGAGGAGAGTGAGTGGATACCAAAAATAAAAAGCAAAGAAATGAAGGATTGTTTAATTGGTTAATAAAATGAGGGATGCACACGGTTTCCAATTAAAGAAATATAAAAAAGGAAGATTTTTCTGTATGTTTTAAATTTTTAACTTTTCACATAGTTTTGAATGATCTGTATATTTATTGGGTCTATGGCAACGATCACAGCGAAGTGGATACATTCATTTCATGCATGGAACGGAAAACGCGTTATTCGGTCAAGAGAGACCCGGGAAAGGAAGGTGGAAGGAGGCCTGCAGTTGGGTTGGGGGGTTTATGGGTTTACCCTCGTCTCGGAGCTTCATTCCCAGGAAAGGATTGGGAACTAACTACATGCAATTGGAACTCACTGGTAATTATAATTTTAATTAAATTAGGTGCTTTACATATAAATTAAACAACTAATATTGAGTAAATAATTACTGTTTAACAATGTAATTAATTGATCACGGTCTTTTCTTCCGTTTGGCCCCTACTCCCTGCTCCTTCCCATACATTCATCCTATAAGACCAGCGTCAATGAACGGTTTCCGGTGAAGCCGCCGTACGTACCCCTGCTCGAATGTCTACCATAAGGCCATAAACAGTGTGACTGTGCCACATACTTAAAGCTAGTAGTAAGTTAGTAACTAGTAATAGTACGTACTAGTATGCATTCACCCTTTATTAAATATGATATTTAGCTCTACCTAATGTGGTACTACTACCTACTATTACTACTTAACGCTTTAAGTATGTGGCACTAATCTGATGCAGAGTCACACCGTTTAATTAAATGGGTGAAGTGTTGTTAAAACCTCCCATGTGAAGTCTTAAAACATGATGGCTGAAACCTTCCCTAAAGTTTGGTATAATTTCAATCAGCTCCCCTGAACTTTTTGGTACAATTGTAAATAAAATCCCTCTTAATTTGTTTCTTATAAACATTGCTAGTAGACACCTTTTCCTAGAACCCTCTAACATGAGACATCAAAATGTCCAAAATACTCGTATAGTTACTTTTGACTAAAATTAATATTTATTTTTCAAAACTTTCCTTCATCACCACCCCGAACCCTTCCAATCATTTTTCCGAACTTGATTTATTTTCTAAATTTTTCCTTCAGATCACTCGTTAACGTAAAATTACAAGCTTAAAATATCTATTTTTTATTGTATAAAAAAATAATCTCTATATTTTTGTTGTTTACTTTCTGTGGATACCAACCTCAATTATAATTGCATGGGTATTTGAACATTTTCATGCCTTTTGTTAGAGGATTTTAATAGAAGGGGTTTAATCGAAACTATATCAGAAAATTAAGGGGAGATTATTGCAACTATTAAAATTCAAGGGAGGTTTTAGTAATTTACCCTTAATAAATAGATGCATTTGTTTCATTATCTTTTTCCTCTATTTTTTATGTAAAATAATTTTTTAAGTTTCCTCTCATATGAGGAAATAGATAATTTTGATATTTTAGCTTGGTGAAAAGCAAGAAAAAAATAATTGTTCTGCACTTGCCACCATGTCACATGATCTACTAACCCCTCTGATATCCATAATAACATCAAAATCTTATTTTTAGTATAGGAAACAATGTGCTAGAAGAGAAGAAAGTTAGATGAAAGATGAAACACAACGCTGAAGATATGCATTAAATTAAAAGATTGGTTGGATGCAGATCATGAAGATATGTTGCAAGATAAATGAGGACATGACACATCATCCAATGCAACTTGTAAGTTATTTGAGATTATGGTAAAATTTGAAATTGTTGTAAATTTTAAGATTTTTAATTTTATCTGTAACTTATAAGTTATGTGTTTTTTTTCCAACTCCATTGTTTTTTCTTCAATTTTGTTATGGTATTTTTTTCCAATTTCATTGTAACTTTTTTTTTTCAATTTCATTTAATTAATTTTTGTATGAATGATTATTCATATGGAATAAAATTTTAATTTTTTTTCAATTTGTTCTTGTCTTGCTTAAATTTTATGTAAATTCGTAATTTTTATTTTTCATTTTTTTTACAAATTTTCATAAAAATTTGAAAAAAAAGGTGATAACTCGCAACTTGGCCCATAGCCATGGCCGTGCTGGGCTCCCCTTTTGGGGAATTTGTGTTAGTCAAGCACAGCCCGCTATAACCCGGCCTGGCCCCCCTACATTATGAATTTGGATTAGCTAAATGATGAAGTTCCATATCAGTAATAAATTCATAGGCTCACTGTAAAAATGTAGAATCCATGTATTTAAATGACTATACTAGAATGACATGGGTTTATTTCTTGCGAGAAAAATTGCAAGTTTTCGATATTTTTAAAAAATTCAAAGCCCGTGTTCAGAAGCAAAGTGGTCACAACATCAATACCATAAGAAGTGACAGAGGCAAAGAATATACCTCTAATGAATTCAACAAGTTCTGTGAAGATGAAGGCATGGAGGATCAACTTACAGTCGGGTACACTCCAGAACAGAATGGAGTATCCGAAAGAAAAAACAGGATTGTTATGGAAACTGCAAGAGCCATGCTCATGGAAAAAGGTCTTCCCAAAATTTTCTCGGCAGAGGCAGTAAGCACTGCTGTCTATCTGCTCAATAGATGTCCTACTAAAGCTGTGCAAGATAGGACACCAATTGAAGCTTGGAGTGGGCAAAAACCATCAGCAAAGCATCTCAGAGTTTTCGGATGCATATGCTACACACATGTCCCACAAGAGAAAAGAGGCAAACTGGATGAGAAGACTGAGAAAGGAATTTTCTTAGGCTATAGCACTCAATCAAAAGGCTATCGAGCCTATAGCTTAAGGAAAGAAAAACTCATAATCAGTCGAGACATAAGCTTTGACGAAGATACTGCATACAATTGGGAGACAAAAGAAGTTGAAAGAAAGACTATCAACTTGCCTCTATTACCAAGTCAAAGAATTGAAGAAGATCGTGATCAAATCAGTTCGCCAACACAATCAGAACCGGAACAAGCTTCACAGTCTACTCTGGACTCACCACCAAGGCGAACTAAATCCTTAACAGAAATATATGAGACATGCAACTTGATGATCATAGAACCAGAAAGCTTTGAATAAGCTTTTAAGGAAGAAAAATGGAGAAAAGCTATGAATGAAGAGATAAAAATGATTGAAAAAAATGAGACTTGGGAACTTGTGGATCGTCCACAAGACAAAGACACTATTGGAGTTAAGTGGATCTACAAGACAAAACTTAACTCAGATGGCTCAATCCAGAAGCTTAAGCAAGGCTAGTTGTCAAAGGATACTCACAACAATACGGTATCGACTACAATGAGACATTTGCTCCAGTTGCTCGCCTTGACACAATCAGGGCATTGATAGCACTTGCTACACAGAAGAAATGGAAAACTTTTCTACTTGATGTGAAATCTGCATTCCTCAATGTCTATCTTAAGGAGGAAATCTATGTGGAGCAACCTCAAGGGTTCATGGTGCAAGGACAAGAAGACAAAGTTCTCAGATTAAAGAAGGCATCATATGGCTTAAAACAAGCTCCGCGAGCTTGGTACAACAAAATCGACAATTACTTCTTGGAGCAAGGATTCAAGAGGAGCTATAGTGAGCCAACACTCTACATCAAGACTCAAGGTACAAATGACACTCTCATTGTTTCTTTATATGTTGATGATCTCATTTATACTAGAAATAATGAGAAGATGGTCAAGAAGTTTAAAGAAGACATGATGAAGACTTTTGAGATGACTGATTTAGGCCTAATGCACTACTTTCTTGGAATTGAAATATCTCAAGAAGAAGAAGGGACATTCATCTCACAAAAGAAGTATACAGAAACTCTTTTGAAGAAATTCAAAATGGAGGAGTGCAAAACAGTCTCCACTCCATTAGACAACACTAAAGCATACAAAAAGGAAGATGGCTCACCTAAGGCAAATGAATCACAATTTCGAAGTATGATTGGAAGTCTTCTCTATTTAACTGCTACAAGACCAGACATCATGTATGCAGTTAGTCTACTATCAAGATTCATGCAGAATCCAAGTCAAGTCCACCATGGAGCAGCTAAAAGAATACTAAGGTATTTGCAAGGTACAAAGAGCTATGGAATTTGGTACAGAGTCACACATGACTCTAAGCTCATTGGCTACACCGACAGTGACTGGGCAGGTTCGGTTGATGACATGAAAAGCACATCTGGTTATGCTTTCACACTTGGATCAGGGATATTTTCTTGGGCTTCAAAGAAGCAAGCAACTGTTGCCCAATCATCAGCTGAAGCAGAATATATTGCAACAGTAATAACAACGAGCCAAGCTATATGGCTCAAAAGAATATTTGATGACATGGGAGAACCACAAGATGGTGCTACTGAAATCTACTACGATAGCAAATCTGCTATTGCAATGGCAAAGAATCCCATATTTCACAGCAGAACCAAACATATTGGCATCAAGTATCACTTTATCAGAGAAGCAGAAGGAAACAAAGAAATAGAGCTCAAACATTGCAAAACTGAAGAACAGTTAGCTGACGTATTCACAAAGGCTCTACCAAAAGGAAAGTTCGAATTGCTACGAGACATGATTGGAGTTGCTGAAATGTGCACCAAGGAGGAGTATTAAATGTTGGTACACATTTTTCAGAAGTCGTTAAATGAACTCTCTCGAAGATCAGTAAAGATAATCTATTTTCAATGTTTTTGTTTCATTCCAATGTAACTCATTGCATCTTCCAAATCTAGTTAATTCCCAAGGTCTGTCAATTCTTCTCCCAAGGTAATTAATGTCAGCCCAAGTCCAATGTAAGTCGGTTCACCTTCAACCGACTTCATCTAGTATAAATAGACCTCTGTACTGGTTCGATACATTAGAGAGAAAAATCAAAATACTACAAAACCTTTCTCTCGTTCAACCAAGTTCTACTCTGTTTTTTTCTATCTTATTTTTTTTTTTACAGTATTTGCTGTTACTATCATTATCAACCATCAAACCCAATGGAGATGATCATGGGAAGCGGGTCTCCAGTGGGTTCAGACCCCGCGAAGGTATCTAGAATCGGCTTGATTCCACAGTACACCAAGGACGAATTCCCAAGAGGCTCTGATACCATGTGAAAATCATTGTACAGAATTATGTGTCTTATTATGCAAAGTACAATCATATATATATACAATCTATACCTAAATTTTAAGAATAGGAGACTCATTTATAGTAGGAACCTAACCTACTAATCACATCTAACTAAAGACGCTAGAAAACTACCAGGAATCTGTGCATATATACATGCATGAGAGGATAAGATACATGTTGAGTGGAGTTACCATGCAAGGATTTGAAATAAGATCTACCAATTTTTGCACTAGAAGATGACAGAGTTGTTGAGATACAGGGAGCTGCAGGGTTGCACAAGGCTGTTGAGCTAATTGCTTCTTATCTCAGGCAATAGGATGTACCAATTTTTGGTCGTCCAGATGACGTCACACTTTGACTACGCTTTCTGCGTTCCTTCGAAACTTCGAAGAAGCAGTCCACTAAAGCGAAGTTTCCCCCGCGCCGCGCCAACCACTATTATAAAAAACTATATTCCTTTACGGTTCCTTCCACCCTCTAAAGAACTATAGTATATTCTCTCCATGGTTCCCATCCGCTTCTAGTCTCGTGCTGTGTCTTGTGTGTGTCATATTTCTGGTTTTCTTCGCCGAACTCCGGTTATTCCTTGATTCCTTCTTGAAATCTTGAGTTGAGGTCAGGTCGCTGGGTGTCCAAATGTCTACCGACCCAAGTGAATCACCCCATAACCGATTGAGCTTTGCTGTCTCAACAAAATCTTCTTCTCTTTCTTCAGGTGTCGTCACGAGAATATATCGGCTCTTCCCCATGTTACGCTTGCAGTCTCGGATCATCATTCCTATTGAAACCACCGACGTTAACAAAACAGCCCTGGCCAAAATGGTCAAAGAGAGGAACTTGGAACAATTAAAACAGTATGGCGGTATCCAAGGAGTTGCTAAGGTTCTTGACGCCGATCTTGTTCAAGGAATCCCGGGTACCCCCGGCGATGTTGATAGCCGCCTTAACGTGTTTGGCTCCAACAGGTGCCAACCACCCAAAAATCAAAAGGGTTTCTTCCATTTTGTGCGCCAAGCTTTCAAAGGTACCACCATTCTCGTTCTTCTGAGCTCTGCTATCCTATCTCTTTTCTTCGGAATCAAGACACATGGGTGGAAAGAGGGGTGGTGCGATGGTGGGAGCTTACTGTTTGCCGTCTTTCTAGTTGTTGCTGCGTCCTCAGCGAGCAAATTCAGACTATCAAGACATGTTCAGAAGTCATCGAGCATCAACAGCAATATACAGATTGAGGTCGTCAGAGGTGGGCAACCTCAAAATATCTCCATTTTCGACATCGTTGTTGGAGATATCATACGTCTAAACTTTGGAGATCAAATCCCTGGTGATGGTTTGCTCTTGGATGGCCAGTTATTACGGGTCGACGAATGGAGCATGACTGGGGAAAGCAAGTTTGTGGATGTCGATGCCAATAGCAACCCATTCCTCCTGTCAGGTGCTAAGGTAGTGGCCGGCCACGGTAACATGCTCGTCACCTCCGTTGGCATCAACACGGAGTGGGGACAGATGATGAGCTCTATCGGCCATGACCCAGATCAGCGAACCCCATTACAAGCTCAGCTCGACGAACTAGCTTCTTTCTTGTGCAAGGTTCTTCTGCTATTTCCTTTCCTTGCTCTCGTGGGAATGGGGGTGCATGACTTCATCAAGAACCACCATGAATTAGACGGATGCGACACCAAAATGAACAATCTAGTGAATGCCTTGTCAGGTGTGCGGGGGTTTGTGTCTGTAAACGCTGCAGTCGCTATAGTGGTGGTGGCAATTCCGGAAGGCTTGCCACTGGTGACCACAAACGCTCTAGCTTGTTCCATGAAGAAAATCATGGCTCTACCAATAATGGTTCAGAGACTTTCTGCTACTGAGACCATGGGTTCAGCCACCATCTGTGTGCTGACTTTGAACTCAGTGGTCAGTGAGTTTTGGCTCGGGGAAGAACCAATGAAGGACGAGACCTTGTTGGGACAGGGAATGGCTCCAGATATTTTCGAGTTACTACAACAAGGAGTTTGTAGTTGCTCAACCAGTGATAACCACAGCCATTCTTCGGGTAACTTGCCCAACGGCAGCCCGACTAAAAAAGCTCTTCTGGCTTGGGCTGTGTCGAAGTTGGGTATGGATCAGAAAGAGGTTAACCAGAGTTACAAGGTCCTCCCTGTTCCAGCCTTGGATTCAAAATTGATGAAGAAATGCAGAATAAAACCCATCAAGAACAATGATCAAATGATTTATGTACACTGGATGGGAGATGCCGAGATGATAATGACAATGTGTACGAGTTATTACGAGAGTAATGGAACCATAAAAACCATGGACGAAGGCAGAAGGAATAAGTTGGAGAAAATAATCAAGGGTATGAAAGAGAAAAGCCTCACATGCATCGCTTTGGCCCACAAACAAATCTCATCATCAGATTTAGAACACAGTGACGAAGGAGTGGAACGTCCAGAGATCGAAGAAAATTCCCTGACTTTGTTAGGCCTTCTGGGTCTGAAGGATCCAGTACAGATGGTGAAGGCCTGTGAACGTGCTGGAGTTAAGATCAAAATGCTCACAAGAGACGATGTTCTCCAGGCAAGATCTATAGCTATTGATTTTGGGATACTTGGACCTGATGAGGACTTGAAGATTGAAGAAACAGTGGTGGAAGGAGAAGACTTCCGAAAATATTCAAATAGAGAAATGATGGAGAAGGCTGATAAAATCAAGGTAATGGCAAGGTGCTGCTCCTCTGACAAATACATGATTGTACAGTGCCTAAAGCGAAAAAACCAAGTCGTGGTGGTCATTGGGGACGATAGAAATGATATGCGAGCAATCAAAGAAGCTGATATTGGGATATATATGAGGACCCAATACACTCAAATGGAAATGGAAACATCAGACATCATCATTGCAGAAGGTAACTTCGATTCCGTAATAACTGTTTTGAAGTGGGGAAGGTGCATTTACAGCAACATTCAAAAGTTCATCCAGTTCCATCTCACAGTGAATGTTGCTACCCTAGTGATCAACTTCATTGCAGCTGTTTCTTCTAGCAGAGTCCCTTTAACGGCAATCCAGCTACTGTGGGTGAACCTGATCATGGATGTATTCGGTGCCTTGGCACTAGCTGCAGAGCAGCCTACCGAGGAGCTCATGGAAAAGCCTCCAGTAGGTCGAAGCAAGTCTGATCTTATCAATGGCTTCATGTATAGGAACCTCATTGGTCAGGCTCTGTATCAGGTGGCAGTCTTGATGGTGCTACATTTCAGTGGAAGCTCTATCTTTGAGGTGAGTGAGGAGATCAACGACACCCTGATGTTCAATACTTTTGTCCTCTGCCAAATCTTTAATCTTTTCAATGCAAGGAAGCTAGAGAAGAAGAACGTACTCGGAGGGATACACGAAGAGAACCAATTTTTCCTTGGCATTGTGATGATAACTGTTGTTCTTCAAGTGGTGATGGTGGAGTTCCTGAATAGCTTCGCCAACACTAAGAGATTGAATTTGGAGCAATGGGTTTTATGCATCGGACTTGCAGCTTTGTCCTGGCCGATTGATTGGGCCGTCAAATGCATCCCAGTTGCTAAACTGTTCTACAATACCCGAGATGATGCTTCTCATGAAAAGGAAGCCTAAAAGAAATATTGGAATGCACAGCAGGGTAGAAAGGTTTGTAGATCAGGGTTGCGTTGTTCTTTCAGCCTTCGTTCGTCTTGTTAAAAAAAATGGTGTAAATAATACCCAAAAGGGGGTCGGCAAACGGATTTGGATTTTGGTGTTTGGATTGCATCCTTCACTGATCTCATCCATAGAATATTTGACACCACCTTTTCATATATGGATGTACTCTCAAATGTTTGAGAATCTCAGGCGATCCTACACATGAAGTTATTAGGAATGGAACTGCAAATAGAACCATATTTATCTTCATCCAAGTAATCAAAATAATCCATTGATGACTATATCATGGTACAATCTTATCTTACTGGAAAGAGAACCGAAAATAACATGTTCAAATACTTAAAACCATAATCACCCAATTCCTTGAAACAAACAAAAACCATGAACAGATCCAGAGCCAAATTCTCCTTTTGGTTCTTCAGGGAAATTCTCCCAATTTCAAAACAGGTTTTTATCAAACTGAATTGCAAATTAAGCACTATATATGATATTTAAAAGGAAATGCCCTTTATAATTAGGCCAGGGAGCTTCCTTTTTCATGTCAAAGAGGAAATATACATATGAAAACTGAAAATTAAAGCATATCCCGTATATACGCCGTATGGTAGTTGATACTTTATAAAAGAGTTGTCGGAAAAAGTACACGAGTAAAGGAAATAGTAGAGAAACAGACGACGGACTAAGCTCCGGTGAAAGTTTTCACTTACCAGTAACCACCACATTCTTCTACCGGAGGCTAGTTGCTAGCTTGCTGCTGCTCCGGCACACAGTCTCACCCACTGACTCTACTACAACTATTTCCCTCTGGCAATTCCATCAAGAAGAAGTGGAAATCATTTGCAAGACTGGAAATCTCTCTCACTGGCCGGATTCCTCTAATAACTGTTCTGTGGCTGTCCATCGCGCGCTGAGGCCTGAGCCAATTTGGATGACTTGAGAGTCTTGGTACGTTGACCTCCAGTCGCTACCGCCACGTATGTTTTTTGATATTATATTGGCAGTGAAACTGTGAAAGGAAATTAAGGGTTTGTTTGGCACGTCTTTCTGTAGGGTCTTTCAACTGTTTATAAGTTGGGCAGACTGATTTTTGGTCTATTCCAGCTTGGTTCACAGAAGATCTAATCGTCAAAAGCCGGAGCACCAAAAAGACCTGAAAAGCCCATTTTGGCGTCTACTAAAGCTTTTCGCGTCTTTCGCATTTTATTCTCATATGGAAAGACACAGAAAAATGTACAGAAAGACATGATACTGCTAAACTAGCTTCGGGCTGTACAGATCTTCATATAAAAGCTCAATGAGTACCCAGCACAAGTCAAGGTTGAAGGACCAAACCAAACCATTAGAGCAACAAACGGTTCTGAAGTCTGTAAATTCAGTTCATACAAGTTTGTATAAATAGGTGATCCCGGTCTATAACTATGTGCATACAAACAAAAATTGATATCACAATATATTGTGGGATTGGATCTGTTGGGCCTCGGGCCCAACATGAACCCATTTCATATCAACCAAAAAAAATTTTTTTTGGGTATATCATACTTTGGGAGTGGTACTGGGAATTAGCCTCCTTAACTTTCATTTGCGACAAAGATCCCTTGAATTTTGAGATTTTGACAGACCCCCTCTCTGTTAAGTTGAGTAACAGAAGAAGTTAATTTACCAAAATACCCTCTTAAAAAATTTCTATAAAATAGAAATTGCAAAAAAAAAGAAAGAAAAACTTCTATGAAAACCTAGAATTGCAACAAACACAATGTGCAATTAATATCAACTAAAACCAATAACAAATGAAAATTGGAAAAAAAAACCTCTAAAAAATCATTGGAAAAAGGATTGTTAAGGGATTTAGAAAAGTTTAAACAACCACATGAGAATCTATTTCAAGGTTAACTAGTGTAGCATCGCCCTACTCTCGCCAATCACCCCTTGATGTCACCCCTACTCTTGAAAGGGCCTCTGATTGATGAAACTTTTTTTCACCTTATTCATATTTACTTCAACCTTATATTTATGTTATTTATAGATTTGTGGGTTCTGGGCATATACAGATCTTTCCACTCTATTCATGTGCATTCCAAGTGTATCATGACACGTATCCATTTCTTACCTTAGTGATACACTTTGTGTTGCTGATATTTTGAACCATAACTGGGCTATCAGCTATGCATACAGAATAAGAGGTTTAAATGTGATAAATATTTGCCAAATGCAAAGTATTGTTTCTCCCAAAAATGTACAAGTGAATCTTGTTTCTGGATATGGTATTCTGTGACTTGGCAGATAGCATTTTGGGCATGAGAGGGAACCTTACTAAAAACAACAACCTACAAGGTCTCAACCGGATATAATTCTTGTTGTTTTTTTTTCAACTTTAGGATTATTTTTTATTTTTATTCTATAAAACAAATACTGGGTTGATACATGTGAGCTTGTGAGGATATGTGAACTTGTTAGAGACTTAGAGGTTGACTCTAACAAGGAAATTTCATGGGATTAGGATGAGATAAATTTGATGGGCAACTAATCTCAGGCATTGATCTTGAGGGCTTTTTCTGTTTTAGAAATTCCATATCAACCAGAAAATTCTGCACTTTCAGAAGCCATATTTTTCTTCTCACATGAAGGAATTACTCCTCTTCACAGAAGTTTTGTCGACTGCTAGCCTTAATTTCTTCCTGATTGTTTTAACTTTCCCATTTTTATAGTAAACCAGTAATTTCTGCCTTGGGGTAGATCACCACAAACAATTGTTGCCATAGTGAATATGCCTTTCTGATTTTCTCCAAGGTTTAGAATAATGACTCCAATCACAGAATTCCTAAGTTATGGCTTTTCTTACTATAGCTTCCATCCTTTTATACATGTATATAAACAATTAATTAACGAGAATATTTGTCTACAAGCTTATATTATCTGAGTATGCGATAGATCATAAATCTACATTTCTTTTAACCCAATGTGATCATTTCCTTGAGGTAAGTTTTCTGTTTTCTCAACCCCAGTTTTTGTCCCCAAATTCTTGAACAAATGTCGTTTTGAATATGGATAATGGCTTCTGTACTTTTTTTCATCATGTTTAGCTAACAATATTAATTAAAGCCATGGTTTGGGTTGGCATTTTTACAGTCCCACCTGAATCTTGATTCTACAAACCGGAATATGAGAGAAGCAGCCGAAAGCCTGAAACCAACAATCTCCTACCGCTTAGCGAGTTAGCTCCAACAAGAGAATCGAATTGTCTCCTATTTAAACATTTTCTAGGTTTTACTTCTCTATTTTTTCCAACATAATGGCTGGATGAGGTTGCTGGAACAATGTGTTTTTCATGGTCAATAGGAAAACAGATCATTTCCTAATTTTCCTGTATTTGACTACTTTTTTATAGGTACCTCCTGTAACTTGAAAAGCAAGTTACATGGTTAAGTATATGAATATCACAAGAATTGAATCCAAAGGCAGACCCTACTCTTAGAAATTATAAGGAATGACATTTCCCTACAAAGCTAACTGGCTGAGGTTGCTATTTTTTTCCTTATTTGGAATCAATGTGTTTTCCATGGTCAATTAAGTACAATCAAGCACCGTTCCACCATTCTATCAGAAAATTTTGATAGGAAAAAAACTCAGAAAGCAAATTTGGTAATGCATCCATGAGAATATGCTTTACAAAGCAGAGTGAAATTTTGTATATTCCAATTCAGAAAAATAAATTGAAGAAAGGGGGAACTCCATTACATTCGTTTTCCAAGTTGGTAATGCATTTTGCATTTCATGCCGATCAAAAGTTTATCCAAACAACCCCATAGGTTTATAGTTCTTTATTTTCATTGACTAAGAAGGTTGTTTGGACCAACAAAATAGCAATACGTGAGATCCTTCAAAAATTGCTGTAGGGCAAAAATACAGTTGACATCTACAGGCCACAATGATTTGAAGGCACTCTACTGATTTTGTCCTTCAAAATTGCAGAGAAGCAATATACTATAGAATGCTTACTTGTGTCACTTCAAGGTGTGGAAAGGACTGCATACTATTTACAGACCAAGGCTAGCTTTATGTAATGTCTCTCTCTGTGCCAGTGCCTTGGATGCTTTATGTGAAATCTGAACAGAGATAATCTTACAAGCATGAGACTTTGAACAAACTGCACAGGAAGTAAATAAGTTTTAGGGTTTTCGCAAACAGATGACAGTACATGAGAGTGCAAATGGTTAAGCTGGGACAGATTGAGGGAGTTTTCTATTATCAGATGAAACCAAACTGTCATAGTATTCCACCAAGACTTTCCATCCACCAGGGCACATGAAGCCATCCGGTGGGTTCTCTCTGTTCTTTGCAAGTGTTCGCATCTGCAAAACAAAAGTAGCCCTTGTTCAGCAAATACACATGAGAACTTACCCCAACTGTATAAAAGAATGATACAGATTTGAATGGTCTCGGTACATCTGATTGGCCTGACCTTGGGTTAGGACTTAAGAAGTTACCTTAGTGCCAGATATGAAAAGGAAATCTTGTGGCCTTGATGGATCAAAGAAAGCCATTTTCCTCTGAGTTTTATCATAGGCAGCTACCTGCAGTTGTAGTTGAACAATGAATCTTATGGTGTATTTCTTAAGGATATACAAAGCTGAAAGATTAAAATTCTGAAAAGAAATTGGCTCTTTGGTGTACCTTGAATGGAAGGATGTTGAGCCGCTCAAGTCCAGGAGCCATACTCAGTACCTTCTTTCCATGATCAGCATCATAGAGGTCTCTTTTCTCAACAGGGTGTCCCATGCCCGCTGGATCTCGACCCACAATATAAAAATTGGCTCCAGCATTTATGCGGGCCTTTGCATGCCATTGCACTTCAGTTGGGCCAGCATAATGCATGGGAGATGGGAAAATTGCAACCACCGTTGTCTCTGGATCAAGAACACCATCTTCAAGCACCTGAAGAAACATTTTTCACTGTTAAGAGAATGGTCTTGTTTTATAGGCAGTCAATTTTTATATAAGAATATCTCATCTACAGGTCCTGGTAAATAGTAAGGATGAGTCAATGAGAAAAAAGGACCTTCTCATGCTGCTTCATTCTCCAACTAAGAGGTACATCATCTGCCTTTGTGTACCCACCCAATGGGTGTAGCAAAAGAACAGGATTTTTGTATCCCATTTCCAGAAGCCGTCGGTGGGTGTCAGTCATGAGCAGAGCATGGCCATTGTGTACAGGGTTTCTGAGTTGGAAAGCAAACACTGCATCAGCATCACGTTTTATAAATTCCTTGCGGAGTTCTGCCGGAGATAGGCGAAACCTATCGAGACCATCATTGTACTTGATTGGCTCTATAACCTCCAAGTCACCTCCAATGAGCCAGTTTCCAGCATTAGTTATAGTTTCATTGACATATGGTAGTCCAGGGGCAGTGGTTCCCCAGGTTCTGGCTATTCGCTCCTCTTTGGGGTGCTTGTAGATCTCAATACTGGAATCATCAAAAGGGAAGACAAAGGAAACATGAGCAATCAATGAGCAGGTTATTCGTCAAATTAGTTTATATTAATCAATCTCAACAGAGGAACTACAGGATACTATATTGAACATGGTAAACTATCTTCATGCATAAATATGGTTTCATCAACAAAGATGTTGGGATTCCATAACCAGTAAACAGGTGAGCAGAGATTCTAACAAAAATCAAGGATATCAGAGAGGGATCACACACATGGTGGAAAGGCCCCAGCTACACAAACAAGTTAATTCTGACAAAAGACAATAATTATGAAATAAAAGAAATCAAACTTTGTATTTTGACAACCTAAGTATAAAAGGTCTTTCAATAAATAAACCATAAGAAAAAGTACTACCCATCCCTTCCAATCAATTATGATGATCTGAAATTGATAAGGAACGTCTAAGCACAACTAATCCAATTCCATGCAGAATCCCGATTTATGTTCTTTTATTCATAACTTTTAGCATCAAATATTTTCAAATATAATACTCTTCTATTTTAGATACTTAGAAAGCTGAGAAATTTACATGGCAAACATTTTTTGACCTTCTAATTAACAAGAAATTAACTCTTCAAGCAGTATGAATCAGAATTCAGAAAAGGTTTTGTTATACTGCAATGCTCCTTTTGTAGAAGAAGAGATGCTGAAATGTCAGACGTTTTCAACAAACATTAATTTATTTTTTTCATATCAAATTAATTATCCCCATACCATGTTTTCCATGGTGAGTTAGTCCAGGGTGCAGCAGTTGGTTGCCCGACAATTTTACATGGCCAAGCCTTCTTGGGTTTGTATTGATATAAATATGAAAGTAGACTCTCGTGAGACTGTTTACGTAATCCATCCCAAAAGTATTGGTATTATATGAGCTTTCTACCCAGCTTAGATGATTGAGAGCTTCCCAAATCTAGTCATTCTTCCAAGGGAAAGCTTCTTCCTCCAATTGGGACATCAGTAATGGGAGCTAGGCCATGTTGTTTGAAAGAATCATTACAACTCTTCCCATTTAAATTGAATAAAATGAAAATTTTAATTTAGTAATAAACTATAGAAATAAAATACAATAAAAATCAATCTATAGGTATATGTCTACTAAAAATTAGGGAAAAGGTAAAACAATCACAGTCGGAGTTGCAACAGTAGTTGTAAACGGTTACATCTCAGTCATCAGGTCAATTACAACGGTTGTAAAGCACTAATTTTTCAGATCCTTGGGAAGCCTTTATTTCATAATTTTCCAACAAAACAGAAACCTTGAAAGATATGGTGTTGCAGTGAGGAGTTGCACAGATATAAATTTAAGTTCTTACTAACTAGACCAGCATTTTATACTCAACAACTAAAAAGATATATGAAGCAACTCGGCATCAACAACTGAACTAAATCCCCAAATGAAGTAATCCCACATCAACAATTCAACAAAAACCTCAAATGCATTCAGAGTTTTACATCCTTTAAAATTCCACAAGTTGCAGTAGAAGTGTTTAATGCGAAGCAAAATAATATCATTGACTCGGAGTAGAAAAGACCCAATTCCCTTACTTGCTTAAAATTGCAACCGGGTTATTGCCTGAGTCGACGAGAGCGACCTGGCTTGACCCACCGATCCGATGCTTCTGTTCGTCATTAATGGCCAGCACAATGGGCACGGACATGTTGACGACGGACCCGTCGTCCAGTCGGAGCGAATTGAAATGAAGGGTTTGGAGGAACTCGGATTCTCTCATGAATCCACGAAGTGGACTTGCCCACCCCTCGCTGAGAACATGAACCCATTGAAGATCGATACGAGACAGCACAACCCTCGGCATCGACAGCGCTTCTTTCCTCCTCTCATTTCTCTGAGACTCCTTGGCAAAGAGTTGAACAAGCCTTCCTCCGTCTGGTTCAATCAAACCGCAGAAGACGCGAAGCTTCTGGCTATTCTTCTTTTCCTTTCGGAAATGTAGAGTAGAGACTGAGAGCTTTGGCTCGATATCAAACCGGGCATTCTGCATTTTGGGGAATGAGTAAAATGGGCTTGATGCTTTGACCAAGAGAGCGGCCATGGACGCCATGAAAGCTGGAAACCAAGCCTTTTGGCTTGCCTGGTTTTCTGAGAGCTGGTCGGAGGCCTGGAGAGTGGAGACGCCGAGGGTAAGGGTATTTTGGGAATTATGGAATATGGTGTCGAGAATCTTGATGCATGAGACGATAGATTCTGCGTGGATTTTATACGGAAAGTCATGGAAATGTTGAGAGGATGAACCTGGACACTCTTCTCTTCTGTTACTTTATAAAATTTTAGTTCATGGCTGAAACGATGCAAATACGTATTAGGATGGTCCTTACTTCCTTTAACTGTTTGGAATTTTTTTTTTTTTTTTTGATAGAACAATTGATTGGATTTGAATTCAAAAAGATAACAGTAACCATCATGTGTTAGGTTGGTCGGAAAATAGAAAGGAGAAAGGCCGGCGCAACCAATGTTGACCCCAGTGAACATGGCCCCTTTATTGGCTAGGTTCATTCTCTTCTCTTTCATTTGGATCGAGGCACTAATAGGACATATTACCAAGAGCCAAAGCCATGGAAATCATGATATTCACCATCCAACAGAATCCCGTTCCAACACATTATATAGCATTGCATTGGGATTATCTCCCCATGAAATAAAGAACAGAAGTGCGAAGATGTTTTTAATGCAAGGTTGTAAAGGCTGTTCCAACAGGCCTTGCACTGACTGAAATCGATTTCGCTTCTATCAGGGTAATGCCTGTTTGAGTAGTCTTTACAGTCTTGTATTGAGAATATCTCTATACTCGTGTTTTATTTCATGGGAAGATATTCCCAATGCAAGGTTGCAAGAGGCTGTTGGGACGGTGTAAGTACAAGTTGGCCAAAGATCTCACCCAACAGTCCTACTTTTTAGGACATTAAAAAAAGACAACAATTGGGACTCTTCTACCCTTTTTTGTCACGTCATCCTTTTCTTTATTGAGACTGGATGTTGTAGGAACATTCTATAGGCACATTGAATAACATTCAAAGAGTAAATATGATCAAATACATGGGCTGAGGTGTTTATGGGATAGGTGTCAGCAGCATTCTTATGAGTGCTTAGTCGGTGTAAGCTTACACCCGAGTGTGCTTAGAGAAAGGATCTCCTGAAAACAAAAATGGTGTAAACACTTTGAGAGTACAGTATCAAGTCACACATCAAGAATATCTCCTAAAGCATACAAGTTTAAGAAAAATGATTCTTCCCCATAAATTTAACATACAAGTATAAGAAAAATCTAATACAATGTTTAGACATTTTTTATTTCAAGAGATCTGGACTCGTTTCAACTTAGTTGTGCCTTACTGGTTTCAACTTTGGCTTATTTGTGACAAAGGGAATCTTTTCTTTTTCCCCTAAAGCATCTTTTGAATTAGATATTTATAAACTCAAATTTTATCACTAGTTGGGATGGGAAATCCAAACCACCGTGGGATATAGCTTGGCTTACATATAGATCCGATTGGCCATATCATCCTTTCAAATGGATTAGATAGAGTAAGCCATGTCATGATATTGGGAGAAGATTGGTATCTTGAAAGTTAAATGAATTGCCAATGCACCCAATAGTTGGTCAGTTGGCATCCCTTCATTTAAGGAGTCAGAGCTTCAAATTCATGGAAGGGCAGCGCAGGCCTCCATGTTCTGATTGCTAGTGGGCGTGTGCATGCACCCCGCCCTCTCACCTTCCTAATTAACTTGGGCCATGTTTGGAATTAATGTTGTTTTCTGAGATGTGTTCTTTGAAAAAACGGTGCTGTATTGGTATGTTGTTTTTTTAAAAAACATATTTTGTTATTTTTATTTGAGATTGATGATGCGCGATCTGGTGCTATTTGTTGGTAAACAGTTCGGACGCTGGATTGAGTAGGTCACTTGGTCGAGTTGCAAGAAAGTGATTATCAGAGTGTTTGGGTAGTTTGACCCGGGACAGCATTTCGATGCTTAAGTTAACGAGCTGGTAGTTGTTTGCAAGAAAGCAAAAGAGCTAGAGAATTGCGAGAACTCATTACAAGAAAAACCATTTTAACCACGGTTTTTTCAGCAACGGACCAAAAACCGTGGCTAAAATACTATATATAGCAACGGAGTATACCATCCATGGCAATATTCCCGTTTCCTGGCCGTGGCTTAAATATAATTTATTCAGACGTTTTTTAATTTAATCGATGCTACACATTCTCATTTTTTATTAAGAGAGCATTAAACCGTAGCAATTTGATTTGCGCAGGTTCTAAAATCTAAAAATTTTGGCTTGCGTGCATTCTTACTCCCGCGTCTCTCTCAGCTATCATCTTCATTCTCTCTCTCTCTTACACATCTGAACTTGCTCCAACTCTCTACCATTTGAACTCATTCTCACTCTCTCTGAAAAAATTAGGATTCATCATCAACAACGTCCATTACGGGGCAGCTAATCTTTACCTTGTGAGCAAGAAACTCCCAATAGGGTCCTTTCGAGAGATTGGCACCTCCTGCCTTCCATTTCTTTAACCCTTTTGCTGGTGAATGGTACGCTAGCGTTCTGACAACCGGGATTTGTTCTCTCAATGTCTGCATCGAGACCAAGACCAAGGTAACAGCTCATCAACATTCTAAACAAAAAAATTTAGAATGTTGGATTAGTGGGAACCGTTCTATCCAATAGATGACATCCATGTCTAGCACCACCTATGTTTCTAAGCTATTCATGGCTAAACAAATGGAAAGTCCATTACAATCAATGCCTTTTGGCATCAACAAATTTTCCATTGGTTTAGAATTGTGGAGGTTTTTCATGGCCAAACAATCTTTCTCATCATCGGCAAGAATCAAATAAGCAACAATATTGCAAACACCTAACGTGAATAAAATATGATATCTTTGATGGGTGATTGAGTGGAGCCTAGGGAACCTAGGACTATCTGAAATTAGGAGTATTTAGAAATTAGGAAGGACATATATGACTCTTTTGGAGCAGAATAATGAGCAGTGTTGCATGATCTAAGGCTGGCTAAATCTCTCAACTATAAATGTTTGCAGACTGAATGACATTCAGAGGTAGTAATTGCTTTGGTAAAGAACAAAGCAGGTTTGTGGAAGATAACAGGCACCTCCATTTGGTGCCAAACCGTCCTCGTTGGAGAAGAAATCTTCATTTGGTGCCAAGCCTCTATTATCTATCTTATCATCTAAGAAGGAAAACCATAGAGGCATAGCAACACCATTGTTGCATAAAAGAATCAGGTTAGATGACAACCACTAAACACTTGTTATCACCTTACAAATTCTAATTATTTAGGATTTTCTTTTTTGGTTTCATATGCCAATCAATGACAAAACTATGCCAATGACTCAATGTATAGTAGGGCATGCATCAACTCTAACATTTTTTAGACAAAGGTATGTCGAGTCATTGAGTTATCATGTTCTTTTGTGTTGCTTGTTATTATTTAAAATCTATTAATTAGAACATTGTGCTTAAATAGGCCAGACCAGGTTGAATATCTACTTATCTATCCAAAGTAATTGGAACTAATGTGAGGGAATTTGTTCCCCTTTAGTTTAGTTGATCTATTTGTTTCTTTTTCACATGTCTAATTATTTTGGGAAAGACAACATTTTTGGAATCTTATTACTATGGTCCCCTACCAAGCTTTAAATCCCCAACGGTGTACTAGTGATGGGGGACACATAGTCCCACCATGTCTAGAAAATGGGAGCTTATGAAAAAACAAAGGAGAAAAAATGCAAGGGGTCTCAAATGACTAGGTTGTATGTTCTAATGTAGTGGTAGATAGTTCTATCGTTTCCATTTATTTTAATCTTTTGACTCTGTTATTATTGTGTTGCAAGTCCGAAGGCATCGCTCCCATTTTTATGACAGTTAGAGTTAGGTACATATTCTTTCCTATGATCTTTTATTTTTTCTTTTGTTGTTAAGTACATACTTAGGTATCAAATTACTCTTGTGAACCAGTTATAATATATCAAGTTACATTGAGATCACATTAACAGTTACAATCAGTGGTTGTACACTATTGTTAATCCTGGTAGTTGAACTAGTGAAATGGTAAACTAGATAGCTGACCAGGTCTTGGGTTTTGTTAGTGCTATACTGCCTAGGCCTTGACTACCAAACCTATCAGCTGATCAGCTTTAAATGGTCTTGCCAATTCTTACTCCTTAATTCTTTACACTGCTTAGAACACATCATAAACACTATGTTAGTCCTTAGTTCTTTACACTATAGAATTTGTTTTGCAGGTTTGGCACACACTAGCTAGCCTAAATTGCTCGATTGTACTATAAGGCCTATGAGCTGGTATGTTTTGTACTAGTTTGCAAGCCAGTTCATGATAAGTAGGACCTAAAGCTTAGGTAGGAAATCTCTTATTTGGTTGCTCAGCATAATTATGCCTAATAAATAGGATAAAAAGCTTGGTAAATTTGAGATTTTTTTAAGAAAAGGGAAAGAAGAATTCTTATGTTTTCTTGTTGAACAAAAGGCAAATTTCATATGGACTATGAACATTGAACTCTATAATAGTGAAGAGAACAACCAATAAAAAAATGAACAGAACACTTTGGTCAATTGTCCCTATAACTAATCCCCTTGTACACTTAAGTCCTTAACATTCTACAAATCTGGTTCTTGTATGTGACATGTAATCTAGTTCATGGTACAATTTTATTTTCATAATCATACATTCTAGAAGTTTGGTACAAATAGTAGCACCATTTAATCAGTTGCATGGAGAGATATGGAGATTTTTTTTATCAATATGGAGATATGGAGATATTCAACATCAAGAACTAACTTATTCAAAAAGAACTATCATGGTAAACCCAAGGATTATAATTTTGTCATGTATTGAGGGGGGTGTATTGGCCAATACATGTCAAATCAGGGCCCCTTTGATATGCCCCTACACTTAGTGTTTCAGGGTCCAACCTATTTTAGGGGGTAGGCCGACCTTAAACCAACCCTCTGAACCAGTTTCAAAGAAAAAGAACTAAAAAAAATAGAGAGCTCCGGTGTAGGCCGATACGTCCCATATGGCATATTGGATTGTATCGATATTTTGAACCTTGGATAAACCTTGTTTGGCCTTGTTTAAAAGAAAAGTCTCTTATCTAGCTCTATTGTAGTCACCTTTAACAACAAATAATGGAATACAAGAATATAGTCTTTTAAATAAGAATGATTAAGATATTGTTTTTTCCTTGAGAAATGCAATTAGATATGCTCAATTCTGTGGTTCTTCTAGTATTAGTAATGTTACTGTTTATTGGGATTCCATGGTAATTTTCAAGTGGTAGATTTTTATAATTTGCAAAGCTTTATGGAAACCCTTCACACGCGTCAAATGTGTATGCATATGATATAGGAAAAGATCTTTCATATGGTAATAAGGTAAAATATTGTGATTCCAATACAATAAAAGTAGCTCACGTCCTAGATGAAGGTAGTATAAGATGGGGAACCATGTGGCTAAGCAATAGGAATCATTCAACAAGGATATGAATATAATTATGATGTTTTTTGGTATAATCAATTTTGAAACCCTAATGCTATGCATCTTTACCCAACTCCCAACAAGGTGTTAGCTATGAATATAACTTCACTATTTATTCTGTTCAGTGTGTTATCAATTGTTAACTTATGAGTGCTTAAATCAGTTCTTAGGCTCTTATTACTTTAATTAATTAATGCACTTTTTGGTTTGTCCCTGATCCCTCTATTCTTTTTAGCTTGGAAAAATCACTTCTAATAGTTGTTGGAGCTAGTCATTTTTATTTATTTATTTATCTGGTAGAGAGAGCCAGCCTTCTATGCATGTGATCAAACCATCTTAGTCCAATTTTCTCATTTTATCATCTATTTGAGTTATTCTTAGATCCCTTCTAATGACTTCAGCTCCAATCCTATCTTTCTAGTTTTCCACTCATTGTCTCATCCATCTTGGTGCATGTGTTTCTACTACACTTGTTTTTTTTTTTGGATATGTTGCTCCGTGATTGTCCAATACTCTGCTCCATAAGTATTGCTGGACTTGCAACTGTTTTACAATAATTATAACAATTTGATTGGTTTGGATTGATTTATTGCATTAATTTACTTTTTATAGTTATTTATCTAAAAAAAATCTAAGATGGTAGACGGATGGAACATCTGGTTGTCTTGCTTTCCTTAATATTATTTACTTATGTTGATTGATGTCAATTTATAGGACTTACATTCACAAGGTGTTCTACATGGATTCAGTGAATTTAGATACCTTTGGAGAATGATGTAAGTGACAACTTTTTTGTTTAATCTATTCATTTTTGGCTATCTTTCATAATACTAGAATCATGTAAAATCAGCCTTGTACAAATAAGATAAGTCCTTCACAACTTGGACTAAGACATAGTCTTGTTGGTTTAACCAAGGGCCTACATCCCCTAACATTTTAGGTTAGGTCACAAGGAAACTGTGAAGGCAATAATAGGGAGTTCACTTATGGTTGTTTTTTAAAAATAGCCAGGATTGTTTTGGAAGTCTCTGCACATGTCACCTTAGCTAATTCAGGTCCTAATTTGTCTTTTCAACTAAGAAAAATATTTGAATATAAATACATTTTTACCCTCACTCATTATGAAATGTCAATCACAACAGCTTCTTAAAACAACCAATGTTGTTTTATATAAACAGTCAAAGTTTTTCCAATAGCAACTTTGTTGGTTCCCTAGAGGCTAGATCTAGGGCTATATCTAAAGATGGTAAAAGAAAAGCCAATAGCCAGGCCATCAATCTCATGTAATGTTGACAATGCATCCAAAGGAGGGGGTAGTAGTCTTTTTATATATAAAAACCAAATCATATAAGTTGACAAAAAAACAGATTTTGTTAACTTTTCCCTAGAGCTAGTGAGCTAGGGCTATACCTAAAGCTGATAAAAGAAAGCTAGCAATTAGAATTTCAATCTCATGTAAACTATATTTATATCTATAGTACCATTAAAACTAGTAATGAGCTTATAGAATGTGTAAGATAGGGGGATTTAGTTTGGAAAGGTACGATGTGTACTATGTAGACAGATTTTGAGGGGACTTTGTGAAAGATAGAGTAGGAATTGTGTGAAAGGGAAATTAGGGACTGCGTTAACCCCACATTCAGTGCAAATTTATTGGTCTATAAACCCTGATATGAGATGCACCCCTCTTCATTGGGAGTTATTTTATCATATGGCCATTTTATCCATTAAAAGACAATAGTCACAAACACAAGTCATTCAGTTCAGGCACTTCAGCGGTTTTCGGACAATCCTTTAGGGCGGCTTTAGTGCCAAAAATACAGTGAATTTTGATTGGATGCATGCCTTAGTGCCAAAAACTGTAACCAAACATGTTTTCAGTGTTGTGGTTTAATAGATCATTAAAAATGTTATTTTCAAGATAACTTAAATTATTATTGTCTTTCATATTTTGTGTATGATTTTTTTTTGAACTTAAGTGTATAAGTGTATATTGGGCAGCAATAACTTCTTACTCAATTGTTGGATCTACTTGAGCTGAGGGTTTAGTATTTGGTAGGACCAAATGACAATAAGTGCAGTGAATGTGGGTGTTATTAGAATTGAAATAATTCAATGATGCCATTGTCAATTCATATGGTTTTACTCTGATGCAATCACACCATTGTTTTCTCACAAGATTTTACTCCCATCTCACCCCAGTCCATGGTCCAGAGCTCTATAATTGCATCATGTATACTGGGTTTCATGAACTCAGGTTTGGGCATTTTTTGTTACTAAGTGGTAAAGCCCATCCCCAACCCAGCCTAAACCTAGGCCTTGAACAGGTCTAATCATCAATGAAACATTCATTCAAATTGAACATGATTCAAAAGAATGCGCCTACCCAAAATTGTGTTGCCATCCATCAACTTGGACTTGGAGGGAATTCATGTATAACAAGGACCACTTCTTACTCAATTGCTTGATCTGTTTGAGAGAAGGGTTCAGCATTTGGTGGGACCAAATGACAATTCAGTGATGCCATTGTCAATTCATAAGGTTTTACTCTTATACAATCACACCATTGTTTTCCCTCAAGATTTTACTCTGATCTCACCCACAGTGCATGGTCCAAAGCTCTATAATTGCATCTGAACAGGGATCTTTGCAATAAATCTCTCTCTCCCCAGTATTAGACTAATGGGGCAAGGTGAAGGGTACAATCATTAATGGTAGTGTTGGGTTATGATGAAAGAACACATTTAGGACCCCTAAATAAAACAACCTTTAATTCTGAAAGGGATCCATGGCATTGTTGGGCCATTTGGTCAAAAGTTGAAGATTTGTAGATAAGATAGCCATGGTGGACCCAATGCATGTATGAACTATGAATGGGACATATGGAACATGGCCCATCTAGAAGCAAGTTCAGTCCTGAATTTGGTTTTTATTGGTTCTTATCTAAAAAACAAACATCAAAAAAGGAAACTAACACTTGAGTAGATGTGAACAATATCTGATACCAATTCATATTCTATGGTTAGGCATAGAAGGTTGAACATGAACCCCACATAGGAGTCTCAACAACTGTAAACAAGCCTCCACCTCCCAATTGTTTAAGTTGCACCTGAATTGAGGACACCGGGAGATGCCTGCCTCTGAAAATCAAAACAATCTCAAACAGTAGCACCCCTATTGGTAATATGTATCAAACTTTTGGCTTAACTATGTTGATCTTGCACTGTACTGTGTGCTTACCTGTTAAAGTAGTGAATGGAAAAGAATAACTTTCCCCTTACCTTTAAAGAGATGACAATTCTTGGATCCTTTACAGAAGGGTTCAGATTTGATAGTTATGATTTAGAATAACCTTCCCCTTACCTAACCCAAAATTCTTTGCTATTGCTATATAATTTTGATACTTTCTTATTAATATTAAAATGCTCTTTCATGATTTTCATATTGATGTTTAAAAAGAACTTGTTTTCTGAATCAGCAGAGGTCATGAACCAATCTGTTCCACTATCCATTGAAATTGGATATGTCTATGTTTCTTTATCAATCTGATAATTTTCCAATGGTCATGTAGTGTAAATTTTGCATGAGGAAGAGCAATCATTTTATGGATAATTTCCAGCCTTTTCTCTTGCTTCTTTACACACTTCCAATCCTGAATTGCATTTTTCTACTTCTGTTCGGTAATAATAAGATGACTTCTTTGCCTCTACTGTGTCCATCATGTGATTGGTCACATGTCTTGATGGATTTAGTTCATCATCTTTCTCCATTTCCTTATTCATGTTAGGGTCATGCTTACCAAAATCTGTACAAGAGGGTAGGAAAATATGATGCAACAGAGCATATCTTGAAAGTAGGATAGGCACACCCTGATGCATGCATATAATGTTGGAAGGTTTGGAAACTTGTTATCATTTTTCCAACCAGCCCTTAGGAAGGTTCTCATCTTCTTTTCTAGTTGCTTTGCATCCAAAAAGGGATTTGAAGTAGTAATAAATAATAAATTTGGAATGGATGATAAGACACTTGTTATCATGTGAACCTCTAAAAGGGTTTATTTGGGGTTAGCGGGCCCCCTTGAGAAGGTGAAGAATGTTAAGATTTTACGACAACTATAGGGAGTTTTCTCCAACATGAATTGTTTTCTTCTTTGCCTCATCTTGATTTTGATTCCCTTGGATTTTTTTTTCTAGGGTAACTCTTGGAGATGCATTTGGATCTCACATCACATTGGTTAAATCAATGGTAAGTGTACAATGCATATAAAAATCTTATATTATTTAATTTATATAGCTAATTATTTACATCAATGCTTATGCATACATTTTTGTTGAAGACTGAAGTTATGATCCAAAGCAAAAGTCTTGAGTATGATGCATGTGCATATAAGCTACTGTTCAGATGCAACGAGGATAATTTTGTTAATTCTGTTTTCTTTTTTGGTGATGAAAAAAATTTATTAAATGTGTATTGAACAAATAATACAGATATTTTGTGTAATTTTATACAGGTTTTATCATACAAGAACAGGTGAAATTAATTTTTTTTTTTTTTTTTTTTTTTGTAATGGCATTCCTTCAAAATTTAAATGAGAAATAAACTTTTAGCAACGGTTTGGTAAAACCGTTGCTAAAAAATCCATACAGCAACAATTTTAGAAACGATTATATTTTCTAACGACCACTCTAGCACATTTGACCCTAACAGTTGCTATAAGAATTTTATAGCAACCATTAATGCAAAAAACTGTGGCAATACAAAAGAATAGCTAATACTCGTCGCTATTTCTACTTATTCATCAATAGAGCATATTCTATAGCCACGGCTAAAATCATTGCTATAGCAATTTGTAGAAACGGTATAAAATAAATCCGTTGCAATAAAATTTTTAATTAGCAATGGGTAAAACCGTGGCTATACATGCATTTGTAGCCACGATGTATAATAGCCATGGCTATAGGTTTTAGCCACGCCAATATCTTCCACCGACAAAAAACCATGGCTATAGCCTTTAGCAACGGTTTTTTGTATCTTTTTACAAGGGTTTTGTTCATTGCTAAAGTTGATTTTTCCTGTAGTGGCTAAATTGCACGTACCTAGTAAGGTTAGAGGTGAGGCCTTTGTATAGGCAAGTTGCCATGAACCTCATGAAACGCATTCCGAATCTCTGACCTATATGGTTCAGAGATAGAATCTGTGTAAGCGAGTAACATTTTATCGAACATTAATTCAAAATATTGAATGAATCCAACATTAAAGAAAGGAGAAAGATTATATATGACCGTTAAGGAAAGAAATCAAGGGCCTGTTTGGGTTGTGGGAATAGGAGTAAAATTGAAACTGAAATGTCGGATTGGAAAGCTTCCGATTAGAGCATGAATCAAATAGACCCTAAATTCTTATCATGAGAGTAAATACCATCTAAACCTTTATTATGTTATTTTTTATTTTTCTCTAAACCTGTTTTCAATTTTTTATTCCCATCCAAAATCATGACCAAGATAAAACCATCAAAAGCAATTGGTCCTATAAGGAGCAATCAAAATATACGCTGTTCTTGTACCTTCCATTTGAACGAGCCCAACAGACAATTGAGCTGGGCTTTAAATTTTATTTGCCACTAACCACTTTTGTTGAGCAGCAATTGAGCTGAGTTTGAAGGCTTGAAGCATGTATTTTGTATTATTTTATATGTATTTGTATTGTATATATTTGTATTTATATTCTTAAGAAAAGAGGACAAATATAAATATATAGTGTAAAACTTTGTATTTTGGGGGTGTTCTTTTTTATGGATTTTGAGATGGGGGAAAGTTGGTCAATGGGAAAACCCATATTCTTTTTTTTCAAATTTATATGGGGACCAGAGAAAGTTTATACCCATCTCCTAGGTGGGTAAATAACTTTCCCACCTGGGGGCGTTGGGGAGGTCACTAACACTTGAATGAGACAAAAATACTCCATTTTAATAATGATTTTTTATGACTAAAATGGTCATTGTCTTATTTATTTGGGAAATAAAAGAATATGGGTAAATGCACTTACCCAAGTAAGTCTTTCCTAAGAAATACTTGCCCAGGTAAATGCATTTACCTGAGTAAATAAATTACCAAAAAGCAAACAGGGCCTTTGTATTATTTTATATATATTTGCATTTACACTCTTTGAAAGGAGTACAAATAGAGTACAAATAAATATTTGTATTCATATTCTTTCTAAATTGAGCCTTACTTGCGCGGCTCATGTAGAAGCCAAGTTCGATAAGAAACACAGGCTGTATCTACCATCTGAAGAACTTAGACCAGACCAACAAACCAGCTGCTTTCAAGCTTCAAAATGCAATATTCCTACCTTTGGGACTACCCACATTTCCCAATTCCCAACGTGTTTCCCTAAGAATATCAGTTAATTCATCAATGAACCAGGCATTAGGAGTAGCCAAGTTAGTAGTATTAATTGAAAAACATTTTTAATTAATGGCACACTAATGTGCACATATAGAATCCGTGCTGATTTTATACTTATCTTCTGCTGTCTGTCAATATGTAAATATAAACTATCCAGCAGAGAAAGAAGACATGTTTTCTAATCCATCTTTCATGGCAAAATGTGAGTTCTAAGCTGCGAGAGGCGTCTACCAAATGAGGTTCCAATTTCAATTTTTCAAACACTATAAAGAAGATGAAATGATCCACTTGGGCAGCTAGTCTGAATGGCTGATTAGTTCACCCTAAACTAAGAAAGAAAGAAAACAACCAAGAACAGCACCAAACCAAAGCAATTACGGAAGCTGATAGTTTCTCTCTTTAGTTTAGTAATTGTCCTTCCACCTAGGGAATAGGGATGTCAACGGGCTGCGTTCAGCACTGGGTCTGCTCAACCCTAACCTCACCGAAGCCACTCCAATCCGACCCAACTAACTGGAATGGAGGATATCAAATCTGATCCGACCAGTCACACAAATAGTGACTCTGTATTCAGGCCAAAAATCTGAAAAGCTAGAAATAACCTTAGATGAGCCCAAAAATCGATTTTTCATGAAGTTACAATAGGTTGCTCCTCAGAAGTAACCCTGTCAACACAGCTCAATCAAGGTTCAAAATTTGCATACACCCTGATACAATACAAGGGGCATATCAGTACTTTGAACCTTGGGACTACTCTTTTTTTTTTCAAAAATAAATTAGGAATAAGTCTTAGGCCTGTCTACACCCTGAAATAGGTCAAAACCCCAAAACACTAATATATTTTGTATCAGCTGACAAGGCATACGGGCTGATGCATGACGAAATTTTGAAATTAGAATCAAGTTTTAAAATTTTGATATAATACACTCCATACCAGGCATATTGTATCGTATCTTTTGGGTCCTGATATGTTTGTTTATAGGTGTTTTGGGACCCACTCTTTTTTAATAAAAAAATACCTATATTTAACTCCCCAAAAACTAAATTTTGAAAAAAAAAATAAAAAATATATATTTCCATATGTATGATACACCTTTGCCAATACACAAAGACGTATCGATATTTTAGACCTTGCCTAGAATTCAATCACTCCCAAAAGGGCTCTTAAACAGGTTGTGGTTGATGATCTCTATATCTTGGCCCATGAGCCTTCCTCATTATCAATGATGTTGTTTGAAAGCGTGGGCGTTTTTTGGGACTGATTTTCAAAAAAAAACGCCCATGATTGCTAGACCCATTTTTCACACACAAAAAAAAAAGCCTTGATATGTTTGGGAGTGTTTCTGTCACGTAGGCAATGAACAACACTAATGTTGTTTGGTAAGGTAATTTTCACCATCGTTTTTCATGTATGTGCACACATTACTCCGTATGATGTTGTTGGATTAGATCAACAACATCAACATGAATAATGGCATCATATTCAATGGTTGTGAGTGATCCAATCACCTATTACTACAAACAATAGTTAAATGCTTCAAAAAGAAATTTCAGATAATCAATAAGTATCAGTTAAAATGTCTAACAATGTCTCCATTTGTCCATCAAGTTTGATAATAACATATTCATCCTATTTAATGAGCTTCAAGACTAGTAAGATAATTATTAGCCAACCCAAATTAGAACACAAACTAAGCTACAACTACAACAAGTGAAGAGTGCAAAATATCCTTTGTTTTATTGTGGTTGTCTAGTAGATGAAATATGTTGGATAACTTCAGCCTTAAGTGCTCTATGGTGGATTCTACCATATTCATCTATCCATACAAGTGAACCCCTATGGTTACCCCTTAATGGGAAACATAAAAACCATCACCCATAATTAGTTTCCGTCATTGCCATATGTAGTGTCATCTCCTCTTTACCACAAAAGCAGTTTGATAAGAATATCCCATCAATCATTTCTGCATGAATAACTTGTATAGTAAACACCCAATGATGATCAACAAGTGAGCATAAAAATACATAAACTTAAAATATATGAAGTAATAAAGAAGTTCAATCCATAACAAACATAAAATTCATCACAGTTTGAATTCCAACATCTTAATTTGAATCCTAACATCAGGTTTCACATGTTTTGGCATAAGCCACAAATCTATGTAACTTGTCGAGTAGACCTTTGGTACTTCTCTCATATCTCAAAAGCATTTGGTCTCTAACCATGTCTATATCTCTATTCAAACCCGGTGCAGTTGCAGCGTGCTCTTCACCATCATCATCTGAGTCATTTTCATAACCCTCTACACACTCATCTATGTGTTTATCCTCACGCGCCTCTTGTTTTATGAAGTTGTATATTATAAAACATGACATTACAAAAAGTCGTTGGAACTCTAATTAGTAGTATGACATGTTTTTCAAGATGGGAAATTTATTCTTCAAAATCCCAAAGCAACGTTCAATGACATTACGCAGTGAAAAATGAGTATAGTTGAAAAGGTCTTCCTTGGATATAAATCTACCAAAATGTCTCTTAAACTCACTAAAGTAGTACCGTTCACCAGAGTATGGGGCAAGGAAATTGGGAGCATTAGCATATCTAGAATCAACAATGTAGTACTTTCCTACATTGAATTCCATATGTGAAGACACACAAATGATGAAGACAACTGATAAAGGTCAACTCTGAGGAATGTCTACTACATCTGGTGGTGGTTTGGGAAACCCTACATTGGGCCTACCAAATGCTTCTGCCAATATCCTTAAATTGTGTGTTGATCCTTCACATCCCATATATACAAAGATAAAGAACATATCAAAATCACAAACAGCCAAAACATTTGTCATACAAACCTTCTTCCTTCCTCTATACATTATTTGTTCAGCAACTGAGACACTAGTTGATACATGTGTACCATCTATAACCCCCACACAATCCTAATCACAATTATGAACATAGTTAGAACAACAAATGTGGAGAGAATTAATATACACTATGAAGTGTAGTTACCTTGAACATTGGGTAATATCTCTTAGATTTCTTCATAAATGGTTGAACTTCTATGAATGCAGGTGGCCTTATGAGCTCTTTCCTTATTTTGAAAATTGTATACTGTACATGTGTATTGATGGTACATGAAGAATGTTGGAATCGCTCACCCATCAGGTGATTCCTCTCATTATGACCAATTGTGAGGAGGAAGAATGCAAGTGACTCCTCGATGGTAGTATTCCTAGTGTTCTTCAAAACTCCTCTCACCATAAGTAGGGAGGCCAGGTTTTTAAAAGCATGTCGTTCCATCCTAAATGAATTGTAGCATCTATCTGCATGTTCTAAGTCATTAAGGACTTTTATCCACACATAAGCATGTTCGGTCAAAGAAGAAGTCATGCAACATTGCCTTCTTGTTTGTGGACAATACAAGTGTAGTATGCAGAAAGTCATAATAAAGTTTATCATTTCCTCATCATCATCATCTGAATCAATGGTATGCATTTTTCATCGATACTGATAAGGATCCATAGAATATTGTTATATGACAAAATACAACATTATAATTAATGAAATCAAAATAAACATCTGAAACCATGGTTATAACTAGCATATAATCATGTAAATACCAACAAGTAACAAAAAGTTTCATCAGTCCAAATGGGAATGCATATAAGCATTAGAGGTCATCACCCATTACCAAAAATGAAAATAAAAAAATACCATCATTCCAAAAAGTGTTTAGATTCAACCAAGTACAAAAAGAAAGGAAAAGTCTTGTAGAAATCATGGGTTTGATGGTTCATCGCTCAATCCATGGAATCAAAAACTCCTAACATTTGTAGGCATAGCAATGAAAGTGTTCATCCACTTCTCTTCCATAAACAACTTGGTTGCCTTGAAATAGCATGTTGGAGATAATTTCTCAACCTAAAATATGAAATTAAGGATTTCAATGTATTCCTCTATTTCCTCATTCTCATTAGCCTTGTCAAGTCTATCCCTTTATAGATTTTTTTCTTTCTCCATTTCTCGAATCTTTGACTTCTCTTATTTTATCAATCTTTCCTTCTGTACTACAATCTCCTTCTCCATTTCCATTTGTTGCTGCTTATTGATATCCCATGAGCTTTTCTTTTCTAATAGTTCAAGTTTCTTCTTGTTGGACTCTACTCATGAATTAATCATTAAATCAAGTCTGAGTGGAAGACATTGTTTCTTTCCTTTCTTCATGCTAGTGGGTGGGTTGCCAACTCTCTTCTTATAGTCTAGCATTTCTAATACACCATTGGTGGGGTCAATAATGTATGGACTAGCAAGAGATCTGGTGGTGGGCTATTTGAAATTGAGACATGATCATCAAGACCCATTTCAAGAGAGTATCCCATGTCTCCGGTTGCATGTGTTCCTCCGAAAATGTATTCTAACTCATCTTAATGATGATAAACTTGTGTCTTAAATGATCGTACCCAATGATGAGTCTACACAGTATAAGGAATTGATTAGGTTTTATACCATTCTAAATCAAAAGTAAATGAGTGGGTTTAAGGCAAATTACCTTTATCAGGCTTTGCCAGACTTCATTTGCAGTAGGATTTTTCGTTAATGGATTTACAATCACACCTGTGTGGTTAAGGAAGGTTAAGTACCGCTTCCGACGCTGTCTAAGTGCATTATACTTGTTTTTGAGCTGAGCATGGACATAACTCGTGTTATGTTTCTCATTAAATTTCTGACATATATACTTCCACCCTTTCATGTTAAAGGAAGATGAAAGCCTATTATTTGCCCTAACTTGGTCCACCATAAGATTAATGAAGGTCCCTTCCTCTGTATCAGACCACTACATACTATCGGGACCTAGTTTGAGTTCTTCACTATCTAACTCAGTTGCCATCTTGCTATCAAACCCGCTAAGCTTAATTTTGTTATTGTGAATAGTGCTCTAAAGACTTTAATGGGATTATGCAATTTATCAACCAACAATTTCTAATGCTAACATAGCAAACAAGTCCTCAATTAAAATTTCACAATATCAGATTTTTGGCTATTAAGACAAAGATGTGTTTCTGTACTTATTTGTGTCATATCTAATGTGTTTATGCTATCAGGCACTGTTTGTCAAAGGTAACTATATGATCTTTCTACTAATATAATTTGTCATAGCTAAATCGCATAACAAACATAATATATATAAATTGCTACTGATAACTATAGATACAAACATAATAAACAGAGGTGGACAAGTATTTGATTTTCTGGAAAAAAAAAACAATTTAGACTTTGGACAACTTGGTATTTGCTTTCATGGGAAAAGAAAATAACACACATTATAATAATCTATGTGTAGAGACTATAACACACATTATATAATACACCCCATATTAATCAGGGCATCATAGCTTAAATATATGATAAGCCAAAAGTATGAAACTCTGACATGCATTTAAACTGAGGTCTAGATCTGATATTGAAAATTGGCCTTATGACCTTAAAAGTCTTAAATCTAATTTTAGTATGTCCATTGCTACTATTCGATCAATTAGTTGATTCCTAAATGGTGACCCCCAAATCCCGATTACTCCTTCAAGCATGTATTAACTAAATCCTTGAAATATCTTTTTTTTTTTTGAAAAATTCATCTTCTAAAATATAATTAATTATCCATTGCAGTATGAAACTTAGAAAAATAATAATTATGATAGCATTAAATTAATGATATGGTTATAAAAGTTAATGTGCCATTTAGTTGAGGAGTAGCAACTATCTTCTCTCATAGTATAAATGTTATCACGAAATAGAGAATTGAACACTGACCCAATCTCAATGATAAAAAGGAGAATTACAAGGTAGCAATTAACAAATGCCTTTGTGAGAACAAATTAATGTGAGGTCTTAACAACTTTTTTAACTCTTTCATTCATTCTTTATGTGAATCAACTGCACTTGATTGAACCAATGCCTCATTCCACCTTTTGGTTAAGGTGTTTTTATATTAATGATCTGTATTAAAAGAAGTATGTACTTTTCAAATGTTTTATTTCATGAAATTGAAAATGCAAAGTTCTTGATACAACAATAGTGAGGTGATGAACAAACTACTTCTTTCCTTGTGAGAGGTTATTGCTGCTCCTTTTTTTTTGACAGCATATCCCACTTTAAAGAACTAGACAAAAGGAAAACTCAACCTCTAAAACTCAAACCAACTTTCTTTCTCTGTGATTCAATTACTATTGTCCTGCTACTCAGCCTCAGAACTCAAAAGCCTTTTCCACAAACAAGATCAACAGCTTAAACCCCATTTCTCTTTCTATCTCTCATGGTCATCATGCCTATTACTCTCATTGAAGGGATGGGAGATCCATCATATGGATGGCCAAACCATGCAGGGTTGCTGGGCAAAATTTCAAAAATGTCTTTCTCCCATCTGGGAATCCTATTCCCTGATTTAGAAAAACTACATTTTTCAAGGTTCGTTCTTAAAACATACCGGATCAAATCTGAAACCAAGATTAGGGAAAGGAATACCTACTACAGAATCCACGCAAAAAACTCCTCCCAGCGTAGGTGTTCACACCCAAAGAGACTACCAAATCCTTCCTCCACTGAAGATGACACAAATTAGGGCGAGGTAGGATCAGCAAGTGGTTCTTCAGTAAGAACCTTAGATTCTTCAACAAGAATCAAACAGGGTAGTGAGCACAGCTTCAAAATTGTTTCTTCCACCAAGAAATAATATCAAGATCAAATCTTGATCACTCCAAGAGGTGGAGATCGAACAGGATATGGCGGCAAGAGCAAAGAGAGAAAGAGAACTGGAAGCAGAAATCAGTCAAACTATAGATGTCTATTCCAGTTCACCCTCCTCCTTTATATAAACCTCAATGATTCAATCTCCTAATACGATTAGGAGTTTCTTAATCCAAATCTTTATTTGGATTTGAACTCTTTAAGCGATAAGGATAATTACTTATCTTATCTATAGATCAAGATCATCTACTTCTAATCAAATTAGAAGTTTCCTGATCCAAATCTCTATTTGGATCTGGACTCTTTAAGTGGATAAGAGTTATCGTCTTATCCTTATCTTCCGATCCATACCCAAATTTGCCCCCTATTTAATTAATCCAATTAACTCAATATGAAATGGGCTTTAGGTTCATTAGGCTTTCAGGCTCAATTCCTTCTAATGCTGGCTAGCTTGGCTCTCTTTATATAGCATGGGACCCTATCATTGATCTCCACATAAGCCACATGGGTTTAGCGTAGCCTCTGTTACAAGGCCTGGTTGAATTCATTGATCAATACAATGAACCCTTGAGTCCATCGGTATGGGCTCTTAATGGGCCCAACATTTACACTAAATGGTCATTGGGTCCAGCCATCTTATGAAGGCCCAAGGATTGTGGGAAAATGTGAGATTAGTCCATCAGGTTTATTATCCCTAAATGGTTTTACACTTAACCTCTCAATCCATAATGATCAAATACTGCCCGACAAGAGAGAACATTTCCCTCGGCTACAAGGTACAGTGTTGCACTCTCTAATCACATGGATCTCAGGAATTAAAATCATTTTGCAAATATTTTGTGAAACCGTAATATATATATATATATATATATATATATATATATATATATATATGTATATCCCTATATAAATATATTTTGCAAAACAAATTGCAACAAGTTTGAAATCAACTACCGGCAGTTTAGGTTTTCATCAGAGAGAGTGCACTCCCTGATCATTCACTTTGTCGAACAAAGGGGTTGATCCTGTCACTATGATCACCTACTCAGGTGAATTCTCGAACTGCCCCAACATACCCAAGTTTTGACCCCCTCTAAGGATCTCACTAATTGGCATATCAAAGACAACTCAATCCAACACCTAATGCAGTACCATAATCGAGTTTAGGGGTCAGGTGTAACACTCCAGTTTTTCCCATCTATCTCCAAGGTCCAAGATAATACTAGAATTTGGTCCGATTCAAGGTTTCAAGAAAACTCACACTGTATGTACCTCAAGTATCACCCTAGCAGCTAAGACAAGCCACCCCAACCAACTTGGCGGCACATCAGTGTCAGCCTTGGCAAGATAAATCTCCCCAGATCTATCCAACAACTGTGAAGATTCTAAACTAACACGAGTTTCATAAGTGTCCAGTTTAAGGGTATTACACAGAAACACACCAATATAACATGAATCAAATATGTACTTTATTCATTTACAATAAATGTCATAATGTACATCAAGCTAATTGGAGCTAAGGGCATACACTATCTAGCACTCATTCTGTTTCTCTCTTGACCAAATAATGGAAGAAAAGGAAGAGACAAAAAATGATAGGAAATGTTCTTCTAAGGCCAAGAGGTTCAAAGGGAGCACAAAACCTAATCAATATCAATATCAACATCACCTACTACAACATTCTTATCGTAATGGGTTTTCCTACTAGAATCGGTACCAAGCATTTCCAGGCCTTCTTCCTCTACCTCCTCCAATACTTCTTTTGTCACTACCTGTAACCCCATTGCCCCATCAAAACGAGAATTTGAGATTGAAAACCCATTTGCAGAAAATTTCATGGAAGCAAAACAAATTTACTTGGACTACCTCTTCTAATACCCAGGTCGCAGTTTCAACAACTACACAAGGTAGTTTCTTTATCTTATTGCTCGATCAGTTATTTCATTTTTATTCTTTATGTCTATAAACCGAGTTACTGCTAACTGATTATAGAGTAATAAGGACAACTTAAGAACTCCTTTTATAAGTGAAAACAAATGCCTGAATGATAAAAACAAGTTTACAATCTAGAGCATTAATCCAAAAATGATAAAACAAGTTTACATAGAAATGATAATCCACCAAACAACATAAATGAAATGCTTCTATTCCCTAAAATATTGTTCTTAGAGCTATTTCCTTTTGAATGATAATCCACCAAAAAACATAAATGATAAAACGAGTTTACTCAGATATTACAGAGCATCAACTGTGAGAGGAAAAAAAGTATAAAAACAAACCACCTCTAGTGACGACCAACCTCCTCTGGCAACAACAGTGACGAAGAAAATGAGTAGAGGTTACAGAGCATCAACCATGAGGAGAGAAAACTTTCAGCAACAAGAAGAAAATGAGTAGAGGTAAAGCCCCTCCCACTTATTTGGTCAGAATGTTTCGGTGGGCCGAGAAGCACCGGAACATTCTAACTAGTGATAACTCATCTAACAAGTAAGCACCACATAGGATACACGTAATCGCCATATCAGTCAACCGTCGGGGCAATGGTTCACCAATGCATAAAACGGTTGTGTCTCGATTTATGATGCATGCCCGTTTTTCAGCATTTTTTCAAAAAATGCTTGAACCAAACAATCATGTATGTGGGTGTTTGTAGAATCACTTGTGGATCTGACATGGCATCATTTTTCATAAAAATGGCCACACTTCCAAACATCCCCAATATCGATATAATTTTCTTTGGAAAGAAAAAGAAAAAGTTTTTAGTGAACGGATCGGATTTGGAAAAGATGATTAAGTATGTGTTTGGTCCCGTGGGCGTTTGTGGTAGACAATTTATTTGTACTTTTTCACTTTAAACATTTCATGTTTTTGCTGTTTGGTTGGACTTCACTTTAAACATTTTTTATTCTCCACCTCAAATTAATACTCATTAAAGTGTGTCACATCAGCATTTGGTTTCAATAAACACTGGGGAGTTAGGGGAAACAAGAATTTTAGGGTGTTTGGTTCCATGGGCATTTATTCAATAAACGCTATCATATAGGCACCACTTCAACAATTTCTCTCTCTTGCTCTTCCGTATTCATCGAGAATGACAAAAGTGGACTTTAGTTTTTGTGCACGCCAACTGTTTGTGGAAGTTATTTTTTAAAGCTTCCACAAATGGTCAAGCGTTTTTTCACTATTATGCTGATGTGGAGCCTAGTGGCGCTTAGTGGCGCCTAGTTGTCATAAGCGGTTGTAATTATTACCTTTCTCGGTTTTACCAATAAATAAAGTACAAACGTTTATTCAATAAATGTAAACAAAACCAAACACATACTTTGACGTTTCCCCAAATGCCCCATGCACAAAAATTAAAGCGTTTAAGTTTTCTACCATTTGTTTAATAAATAGTGAAACCAAACAGTTGTTTCATTTTGCTTCATCTGCAATAAACGCCAATACCTATGTGGCATAGATGTGGTGGTATTTTTTCAATAAACGCCAACAGAACCAAACACAACCTAAGACGGACCTGACCCTGTTCTGTCTGATTTGCCACTAGGAAGGACCCATTGATTTCACCTTGCCTCAAATGTGATATGTCCCAACTCCCAACCTTGACAGTGAAATGGACCGGGCGGTTGGCAAACAAGCAACCTTCTGTGCTGAGATCTCATCAATTCACCTTCCAAAATTGCATGTAAATAAGAATGACAACAGGGCGGGTTTGGGGCAGGGATTACATTCCCCATCCCCGACCCCGACCCCCAAATCACACCATCCCCATCGGGGAAAGGAATTCTCCTCCATCCCTGACCCTGACCCTCAAATCACCCCATCCCCATCCCCGATCCCCATCTGGGAAAGGAATTCTCCTCTATCCCCGACCCTGATGGGGAATTCATCCCCATCGGAGACCCGATTCCCCAATGTGGCCACTAATCCCACAAATAGGAAGTTGGATTTTGCATTTGCAGTTCAAATTTTCCATGGAGAAAATCCAAGGCCTACTTTGGATGGTTTCTATAGATAGCACTAATAGAACACCCAATGATAATTATCTTCCCATTTCTTTTCTTTTTATAGGTTTAATCTTACAAATAAAAAGGCAAGAAGAGATTACCTATGTAATGAATGGTGCTTGTTGCGGCACATTAGATGAAGAGTGGACACCCATTGGAGCCTCTTTGTCCAAAGGAGCATGATGTGGTTGTTTTCTACAACTACAATATAATCGAAACGAGTTAAAGTTGAGAGAGAGAGAGAGAGAAGACCATTGCGAGTTGAGGTCAGCAAAGAGAGATAGAGTCCGACGGGTGACGGCGACGGCGACGAGGATGATAAAAGAAGGAAGATTGAAGAACTGGGTTTTAGTTTTTAGTTCTTTTTTCTTTGAGTCTCTCTGTCCTCTGTTGAGTGGTAGTCGGCGACGATAGATGTCCAACGTCTGATGTCCGATAGGCGAGTGGCGATAGTGACGAAGACGAAGGAAGAAAAAGAAGTGAAGAACTAGGGTTCTCTATGTGTCAACTGTCGAGTGGTAGAATTGAGTCTCGATTCTAGAGTTTTTTAGTGAATAGTATTAGTTTTTGTTTTTAAGTTTTAATCTTTAAAAAAATGAATAATATATAATATAATAATATAATAATATAAATATTATATAATATTAATTATATATAGGGCGGGGCGGGGATTGCATTTCCCATCCCCATCCCCATCCCCATCCCAAACTCGATTAGGGATTCAGGGATAGCCCCATCCCCGACCCCGCCAAAGTACTCCCCATACCCGACACCGTCGGGTCGGAGAGCCTGGGCACCCGTCGGGGATGAGGAAATTGCCGCCCGTACCTGTGAATAAGAAAAAAGTACCAATCACGTTCCTATTTTCTCCCAATCAACACACACTGATTAAAAAACTGTTAACAACCAATCACTTTGCCCGGATACCAAATTAAGTGAATGCTTAACGCATCATAGAAAAGGAAACTTTTGCTCATGCACATACAGGTCACGTCAGCTGGTCAGGGACAGAACCTTGGCTCCTTTTGTTTTTGTGATGTTCACTTGGAGCCAATAAAGAAAGAGAATAATCCGCTTTTCTTTTGCAGCCAATTTGACATCCATCCATGATTGAGGCTTTCCATCAAACACATAAGAGGGAAAAAAGATCGGGTCACGTTCAGACTGGTCCCTTTGCTTTAGCTGGTTGAGAAAATCCCCAAATATCAGCTTACATGTATTGGAATCTCTCTGCCTACGATTGGAGATGAAAATGGTATCACTTTGTCATATATAAGATCCACCCAATCTGATGCAGTAATATTTAGGACTACTTTTTCGTGTAATTTATTTTATTAATATTCAATATTCGAATCCAACCCGATCCATTTGCAGCGATACTACGGTTAACATGTCAGTGCACGAATCACTGTGGATTTTATGGGCCCGACGCAGCTACATTAACATCTCCAATCCGAAGTTGAGGGCCACCGGCTTGAGTCTCAACCGAGAAGGAATAGTAAGAATAGATTTTGGATTATTGGATACCTCCCGTTGGACAGAAATGCCCTTCAAACAGTATGGGAAAACTGAACGCCGATGATGATTAAAGGGGGCTGAAAAGGAAACGGTCGGGCGACAGGCGACTGACCATTTTGCTTTTAAAAGAAATGGAAGTGCTTTGTGGGTTTTAGCTTCTAGGGTATGACGTTAAATATGGGCCAGGGGTCTAAAGTTGGATGGGTCGTCTTCGGACAAAGTGGACTGGCAGAAATAAAGCAAGCCCTAAACATCAAAATCAAAGTATTGTAGTATCACCTGTGGGCTTTTTGGGCCCACGTGGTTGAATCTGGTTTGGGCAGACAAATTATTAATTGGGATAGTCGGGTCTGATCTGATTACATTTGATTATGAAATTTACCCTTTTCATCATAAAATATAACAAAAATTACAAGAATATATATTATTAATCATAAAATTTATTCGTTTATTAATAAATTTGGAATAGCAAGTACCGGTCCTGATTCAATTATTAATCAATTTAGAAAATGATGAATATAAATCTGACCACCAAATTACCGAATATGTGGCATGTTTTGGTGAACTGACGACCTTGCCATCAACTCAGAGTACATCATCTTACCGTTGCCTCAAACGATAGAAATCACCTCGGTGACATATAAGTTCATCTCAGACTTAGCTCAACTCATAAATATGGGCTTCACTGACCTCTAACCTTCAAGGAGATCCCTTTGCTGAGACGAGCTCCCACCCAGGAGAGCTCCTTCTTAGCATGACAAGTTCCTTTTAGAAGAGCTCCATACTCCGACATTTGCCCATCAAGTGACCATCTAGTAGCACAGGTAACAAGATTATCAACACATAAGGTGAATCTGCCAGGTAACCGATCTCGGGCCCACTTCATGCATTTAAGACATGAAGGACATATCACCATTGCATGTCACAACCATGCACCAGGTGGCTAATGCATGTTTCAGGTGGCAAAACAGGTAGTATTGATTAGGCTCTAGGTGCTTGAGCCAGATCCCAAGTGTCTCAGCCGAATACCAGTTGGCTTGAGCCAGGCCATAGATGTCCAGAATGAGTACTATATGGTCGAGCTCGAGTAATAGGTGTCCTGATAGAGTCCCAGGTGTCTTATCTGAGTTTCACCAAGGCAAAGCAAGCTCTAGGTGTCTCAAGCTACGATAGGTGTTCTTCATCTGCCCAACACGTATACACTCTGCCAAGTATCCCGAATCCTATTTAAGAGGCAAGTTAACATTCAATTCATATTTTATGACATACTACATTCTCAGCCACCCTCTGGATTACTCAGTACTGACTTGACCATCGAAGCTACATGCCCAGGATATTACCCCAGGTCCTCTAACTAAGTTTCCTTCTCACAGGATATCTTCCGAGCTTGTCCAAAGACCACCACTTTTGGACGACATAAAAAAACAACCACTGAACCAGAACTAACATAATCAGTTTAGTTCTATTGAATAGACCCAACCATTTGGCAATTCTAGGCCTATGCTGGACTCAGTTTCGTGTAATAAGTTGTGCTTAGTAGCACAACCCAAAAATCAATTCAATTATATAATTATATCTTTGTCCCTTTAAATTTAGGGTCCGTTTGATTTGCAATCAGAATTAGAATTAGAATGGTTTTATTTTTTTTACCTGTTTAGTTCAACCGAGAATCAAAATGGAGGGATAGGAATGGCCATTCCATTAAATGGGAGTGTCATTCCTCCAAGAATAGAAATAAGATTTTGATTCTGTCCGATCGAGATTAAAATTGGAATGAAATACCAAACCTATATTCCTATAAACCAAATGAACCCTTATTTCATTTAAGAGCATTTGAATGGCCCACAATAAGTTGGACGGACCTGGACGTGTACATGCTTGAACCAGAAAAAATCCCGACCCATATCATGAGAGTCCTGGGACTCCTGGCCATTGGCCAATGGTGTTGCATTTTCCATAATATTGTGGGTCCGGACTATCCATAATGCATGTATACTAAGTACAGAGTTTTTCAGGGTTGGCACCTGTCCTGTCACCCGATCAAGAGTCAAGACAGCACTAATTACTACTACTGCAGCTCATGCCCATAATCACAACTTTCACGCCAAACAAAAATTATTTCACTCTTTGTTAACGTCTTCAGACTTCCAAATGGGAATAACCCAGAATAGAAAATATCAATATTGCCCCTCGAACAGGAGTGGATCCATTTTTTGATCTTCTATTTCACACATGGTTTTTTATCCGTCATTCATCCGAAGTATCAGGTCTGTCCAATCAACTGATTTCATTTTACCTCAAAACTAAAATCTTATAAAAATCGTTGACTTAATCAATAATCCATTAACCCAGGCGATCGAATCATTTAATTCGGGAGCTAAATCCGATAAACCCAACTATTAACCGAGATGATTATGTATTCGGGGACTAAGACGACATTGTCCCGACCCATTTGAAAACCCTAACTACCAGAAGGTAAGTCCAGTTCCAACTAATAACACCTGGTCGACCTGGAGTTGTGGAGGCCCCATATGAAAATTTTCCGGCAGAGAAAGACGTACTTGTCAAACAAGCATCACGAAACGTGGGATGTCTTGATTAGGGCTGCAACTGATATCCAATACATTAATTTTAATTATTTCTTTCTTTTTTTTTTTGCGGGTCAAGTTTCTTGTTCTAATATCAATTCAAAGCTTGTACGTCAGAATAATCTAAAACATGCTGTCTTTCTATTTCTCCATGAAAACAAGCAGAAGGGGGAGACAATCAGACAAGAGGGTGAAGATAAAGATGGATGATCAGCGCTAACAGCATGCAACGCTGCAAAAATCTGCTACAGTTTGGAGGAAAAACAGATACGATCCAATACAATGACATCTCAATCAAGAGGCAGGTTAAAAAATAGGGAAATTGTCTAAAACTCACCATGAGTTTTTAATATTTCTCTAAAACTCACCACAACATTTTAAAATGTCTAAAATTCACCATGTCAAAAAGTTTTTATTTTCCAAAACTCACCTTCCATTCGTGCACCGTTAATGCTTCTTAACAGAAGTGTCATTGTCAGCATAAATAACAATTTTCATGATCAAATTACCCTTGAATGGTGAGTTAGAGGAAAAGTGGTCTTTTTCAATTTTCAATTTTCTTGTTTTTTTTTGCATTTTTAGTGTTTTGTTATAATTTTCAATGTTTTTTATAATTTCTGTTTTTTTTTTATATTTTTCTATTTTCTACAATCTATAAATTTTCCTGTATTTTTTTTTATTTGCAAGTTCTGTGTTTTTCTATAACTTTTGGTGTCTTTTCTACAATTTTTATTTTCTGATCTTGTTTTTCAATTTCTATAGTTTCTATAATTTGAAAATAATTTTTTTATTTTGTTTGCAATCTCTATATTTTTTTGTAATTTCTATGTTTTTATGTATTTTATATTTAAAAATATTTTTTTGAACTTTTTCCTTTTTCATGTCTAAATATTAAAATGGTAATATATTAACACTCGTTAGTCTGTTTAACGTCAAAGTTAGTGACATGGTGAGTTTTAGACATTTTGAAAAGTTGCAGTGAGTTTAAGATAAATGTTGAAAACTCATGGTGAGTTTTACACAATTTCCCTAAAAAATGAAAGCCTCCAAGTGATGGGATCATCAACATCTTGAACAATTTATGCTTTAGAATGGTTATTTCAATATGTTTTATATTTGTTGTTGTTAGTTCATAGAGAACTCAAATTGGGTAATTTAGTAATTTTACTCTCACAATTGACCTTGCTTGTGGGTAGACCTATTTGTGGGCTGGGTAGTCCAACGGGCTTGCTTGGCCTGGCTCGTTCTTTATTTGGTTTGGACAAAATTTTAGGTCTACAAGCTTGGGCCAAGATTTCCCAAATAAACCTGACTCGATATTTTTAAATATAATAAAAATATATTATATATTAATTTATTAAATCATTATATAATATCAATTTATTAAATTACATCATAGGTATGGATTTTTATGTCCAAACCAAACTTGGGTTCAAAATTTAGGCCTGATGGTCAGGCCAGGCTCGGGGCCTAGAGGCTCGTTGGTATGAGGGCAAACTATTGAAATCTAGAGGCTCGTTGGGGTCTTAGTCACAAAACAAAGTTCAAGGGGCTAAATATTGTTATTACCCCCTAAGCACAGGTGGAAATTTGTAATTTACCCTAAAGTACTACAAGAAGAGATAAATGTTTCAGTAGAGATAAAAAAGGAGAAATAAATGCTTATTGTTCCTAACTCTAAAGAAATGATTTGCATTTCTACAAGGATTTCATTTACTTGTAGTTTAGCAATGCATGGATAGAAGTTGCAAGCAGTATTGTCAAATTTGGACCAGACATACAACACATTTTTCAAAGAACTTTTTATCTAAAAATAAGGTTAAGACAATAAACATTGTAAGAGGTAAAACACATTTAGGTATTACAGATTTTTTTTTTTTTTTTTTGAAAATGGCCCCTGGTTTCTGATTCTAAGAATCCAAATATTCAGTCTGGGTTTGGCCGGTCTGAGTTTGATAATAGCGGTTGCAATAATATTCAGTACCTGAACTTTCAAAACGTGTCAATTCAATATCTACTGTTAATTAGTTGTTAATTAGCCGTTAAGTGGCATTTGAAAAAAACACAAATGCCCTTCGAGTGTCATCTAATTTTCTTTATCAATCAACCAAACATTGACAAAAAAAATTAACAATTCCAAATTCTTGCTTCTTTTATTCAAGAAATTTGGGGGCATGTCTCAATGGGTATTCTTCTGGACCTTAACTTTCTTGAATAAAAGAGGCAAAGATTTAGGGCTGTTAATTTTTGTCAATGTTTGGATGGTTGATAAAGAAAATTAGATGACACTCAAAGGGCAATTTTGTCTTTTTCAAAAACATTTAATGGCTGATTAACAACTGGTTAACAATAGGTATTGGACTAACATGTTTTGAAAATTCTGATAGTGAAATGCCATATTTTAAAATTCAGGGACCAAAATGACACTAGGCCCAAAGTACAGGGTATTAATCAAGAATTTCCCCCTTTTTCTTTAAATGAAGGGAAAATACATTAATAGGTGTAGAGTGTCTTAATTATTTGCCATGTTGTCTAGCAATTAATATTGAACTTCTAGAGCCAATTTGAATAATGGTGGATGCAAGTGCCATTATTCCAATTCAATTTATGGCAACTAACTAGTTAATAAGGTAGTGATAACTTGTCTCTTAGCAGCTAGTTATGTCCTTTACACCGTGCTGGTCATCTTGTTCCAATGGATCAACATGGGTGGGTTAGGTTGAGTGTGGGTTAATTTGGGTTGCAACCCATGTACATAAAAAAATATATGGGTCGTAGGGTGGTTGATGGATGAGTTGGTTTTCAATCCATTTTCATCCCAGTCCAATCCATTCATTTGTCACCCGTATGAGGAGGGCATGCAATAATCAAACAATAGGGACCAAACACCACTATTTGAACATGGAACTAAACTAGTCAAATTGTCAAGAAAAATAAGAGAAAACACAAGAAGGAAAAATCACTATTGCAGTTTTGCTTATAGAACTTTCTCCTTTGGCCCTACCCTACTTTGCTGGTAAAATGTCTCTTTTAATGCAATAATACTTATTCATTTTAACTTCATTTTTTTGATATATAGGGGACTACAAAACAAAAGAAACAAGAAAAAACAAAGAAAATCTAAAAAGAGGACCTTCGATCAGTAAAATGGTCCCGAGACTTCATTTATTGTTGTTTCAACGAAACATTCATGAACCCAATTTGTATCTTCGCTAATACCCATTCTCTTTCTCATTGGAGGAGAGAAGAGGGAGAAATGGAGAGAATTTGACACAGCGTGGAAGCAATGGAAAACCGGAGCTGGCTATGCAAGCATCGGGCGAACATTAGTTGCTAGCGAAACTACACAATTTCTCTAGGAGAGAGAAAAGGTGGCGAAAATTGAAGAGGAAATCTGAAAAATTCTGAAGCGTCTATTATTAAAAACAATAGCAGTATTTATAATACATCTAGAAATTGTAAAGTAATTAGGAAAGAGAATTGTGATAGATCCTAATCTATTCTTGATCTTGATCTTGACCTTGATAAGATCGAACCTTCTTGGGCTGTCTTGATAAGATCGAACATTCTTGGGCTTGATCTTCCACCGTCTGATCTCCCTGGAACTCATCTATGCATGAATCTTGGAAGTCTCGGATATCTTGGTTATCTTGACTCTAGAATTCTTGATGATTCTTGAAGTCTGGAATTATTGATAAGTCTTGGAGTCTTGGATTAAGTCTTGATGGATCTTGAATTATCCTTTCTTGACTTATCTTGGACTCTTATCCTTATCCTATGAGTTGCCGCCCCTACTGATGAGATGGGCCTTATGATGGGCTTCCATCATTCTCCCCCACTTGGAAAGAACTCGACCCCGAGTCATGACTAAGATAGGCAAGTGGCATTTCTGGCAGGTAGCGGTGAAGGTTAGCAATATTGAAGGTCTTGGAGATACCCATATGATTTGGTAGGTCCACGACATATGCATTGTCATTGATTTTCTTCACGATCTTGTATGGGCCATACTTACGAGGCTACAACTTCTTGTATTTTCCCATGGGAACCCTTTCCTTCCTTAATAAAACCATAACTTCGTCACCGACATCAAATACTTGGGGCCGGCGGTGCTTGTCTGCTGCCAACTTGTACTTGGCGTTGCTTTGCTCTAGCTTCTGCTTCACAATTTCTTGGACGGACTGGATCTGGTCGGCCATCTGTTCTGTGGAGGTACTAGCACCGGGTATTCTGGGTAGCTTCACTAAATCCAATGCATGATTAGGAACCTTCATGTACATGATGGAGAATGGGGATCTACCCGTAGAACTGTGCACTGCATTGTTATAGGCGAACTCGGCTTGCACAATGGCAAAGTCCTATTGTTTTGATTTCTCCCGACATATGCTATGAATTAAGTTACCAAGGGTCCGGTTTACCACCTCGGTTTGTTCATCTGTCTGCGGATGGGCTGTGCTGCTGAAATTTAGTTATGAGTCAAACAACCTCCACAGGGTCATCCAAAAGTGACTTAAAAACCTTGTGTCACGATCTGATGTGATGGTCTTTGGTACCCCATGTAGACGGACAATCTCCCTGAAAAATAATTTGGCTGTTGCTGACGCATTTGTTGTTTTCTTGCATGGGAGAAAGTGAGCCATCTTAGAGAACCTGTCAACCACCACGAAGACGGAGTCCATGTTCTTTTGGGTTTTTGGCAAGCCTAGCACAAAATCCATGGACAGGTCTTCCCAAATAGCAGTAGGAACGAGTAGGGGCATGTAGAGACCTCCCTAATATGTCCCATATGATCAGTGATAGATTTGCTGTAAATTAAAATGTCATCAAAATATACCACAACAAATTTACTAGTAAAGGGATGCAGTACCTAGTTCATCAGCCTCATGAATGTGCTGGGTGCGTTGGTTAGTCCAAAGAGCATGACTAACCATTTGAACAGGCCATCTCTAGTCTTGAAGGTTGTCTTCCACTCATCTCCAGGGCGGATCCTGATCTGATGGTATCCACTCCTGAGATCGATTTTTGAGAAAACCATAGCCCCATTAAGTTGATTTAGCATGCCAGTCTGGGAATAGGGAATTTATATCCAATAGTAATTTTGTTGATAGCCCTGCTGCCAACACACATTCTCCAACTACCATCCTTTTTGGGCGTTAGCAAAGCTGGTACTGCACAGTGACTCATACTGACTTGAATGTGTCCATTTTTCAACAATTCTTCAACCTTCTCCTATAAAATTTCATTCTCCTTGGGATTCATCCTGTAATGTGGGAGGTTAGGTAGGTTGGCACCTGGAACAAAATCAATATGGTGCTGTATATCCCTCATGGGAGGGAGTTCATTTGGTAATTCCTCTAGAACTACATCATGGAATTCATCAAGTAGTCCCTATACTTCCACTGGAATTTTATTTTCATCACTAACATTTTCTCCCTTTACTACTAACAAATGTACCTCACGAGTATCCTTGCATTCTTTTACAAATTCAGCATGACGATGGGTAATGGTAAGGAAAATTTTCTCATGTGCTTTTAAGGCCTTAGGAATATTCCTTTCAGCCATGGGTAACAAGGTGTAGCGTATACCTTCCTTTTCAAGTTGGTAGGTATTCTTCCTACCCATGTGCCTTGCATCTGTATCAAACTACCAAGGCCTCCCTAATAAAATATGGCAGGCATCCATATCTACAATATCACAATATACTTCATCATGGTACTTACCAATAGAAAAAGGTACCTTGTAGCGTTCCTCCACCCATACGCCGCCTCCTTCCTTGATCCACCCAATTGTGTATGGGTTGGGATGTTTATCAGGAAGTAGTTGTAATTTTTGTATTACATCCCTGCAAATAATATTTTCATGACTGCCACTATCAATAATTAAATCAAATAATTTACCCTTGACAATACATCTGGTACGGAATAATCTGTGCCTTTGAGAAGTATCTTTATTTTTCTGGGACAACATTAATTTTCTCACAACACAAGTATACTCCTCATGTTCGTATGGACCCTCTTCATCTTCCCCATCAGGACCACAGTATACTTCCTCCTCCCTTTCTACCATATTAACTGCCTTCCTCCTATAATAGTTACTGGACCTATGTCCCATCTCATTACATTTAAAGCATTTAATAGGAGCAGGTTTTGCATAGGGATTACTGGGTTTAGGAGGGTTGGAAGAGTTACCTCGAGTATGTCATCCTGTAGTAACCTTACCAGCGTTAGCTGTACTTGCCGGGTGGGAAGGCTGAATTGCCAGGACTGATTTGTTCCTGTCGACAGTTGCTGGTCTGTTGTCGCTTCCGCTGTACCGGCGATAATTATCACTACGTGCCTTGTCTTGGAACATCAATTCTGCTTTCAAGGCTAGGTTCCTTGCTTCCTGCACACTAAGAACCATCTGTACACCAATTTTATCTCTAATGGACGGTCTCAAACCACTCAGATAACGGGCTGCCTGCTGGTTATCACTTTCAGATAATTGATTTCTTTAAGCTAATCTCAAAAATTCAGATGTATACTCATTAACACTATGGGAACCCTACGCACACCGTTGGTAAGATTCAAACATGTACTGTTCATAATTTGGGGGTAAAAATCTACCTCTTATAAGCTGTTTCATGCACCTCCAAGTTCGAACAAGACCCATTCCTTCTCTGATCCCGGTCTCTCTTAGGCGTTCCCACCAAACAGATGCACCTCCCTTTAGCCGAAAAGCTACTAGTTTTACCCTTCGTTCCTCTGGTATCTCCATGTACTCAAAGAATCGATCGACTTCTGTGATCCAATCTAGAAGTCCCTCTATGCCAAGATCTCCACTAAAAGTAGGAATATCTACCTTGAGTTTAAATTCATCAATATTCCTACGGGGATTGAAATTACCTTGATTGTGCCAATTTCTGTCGTTTATGTCGTTGCCAGGAAGAACTGGAGCACCACCAAATTCTAAATCATCATCACTATCGTCGTCAAGAATTGGACGTCGGGACGCAGTATTGACGGGTGGTCTGTCATGGTCATCTCCTTCGATCTGATGTGGATGTTCCCGGTTCCGTGGAACAACCTCCCGTAACAAGGTTCGCAGTTGTTCAGTCACCTCTGCCAACTGCTGTTCGATGTTACGTGTGGCCGTGCGCTGCTCTTCGATTGCTCTCCAAACAGCTTGTAACTCCTGATCACCGTCACCGGGCGGGATGCGACTGCTACCGTCTTGGTTGGCCATCTGACTGGGCGAACTCCCTACTCTAATACCACCTGATGCAGCGTGGAAGTAATGGAAAACCAGAGCTAGCTATGCAAGCACCGGGCGAACACTAGTTGCTAGCGAAACTACACGATTTCTCTAGGAGAGAGAAAATGTGGCGAAAATTGAAGAGGAAATCTGAAGAAATTCTGAAGTGTCTATTACTGAAAACAATAACAGTATTTATAATACATCTGGAAATTGTAAAGTAATTAGGAAAGAGAATTGTGATAGATCCTAATCTATTCTTGATCTTGACCTTGATAAGATCGAACATTCTTGGGCTTGATCTTCCACCGTCCGATCTCCCTGGAACTCATCTATGCATGAATCTTGGAAGTCTCGGAAATCTAGGTTATCTTGACTCTAGAATTCTTGATGATTCTTGAAGTCTGGAATTCTTGATAAATCTTGAAATCTTGGATTAAGTCTTGACGGATCTTGAATTATCCTTTCTTGACTTATCTTGGACTCTTATCCTTATCCTATGAGTTAACGCCCCTACTGATGAGATGGGCCTTGTGATGGGCCTCCATCAGAATTTTGAGAAAGGGGATTCTTTTCAAAATCCCCTCTTTTTTCCTGTTTTCTTCTTTTTTTTTTCAATAAAACAATGCCATTGAAAATAGGTATGTGGGGTTCCACTACAAGCACTCTCATCATTTGGGAAAACGAGTCTCTTCTTGAAATTCCCTTCCAGTATCCCCCTCTCTTGTCCATTATCTCTATATATTAATACAAAGCTTAAACCAAATCAAATCAAAACAAAACAAGCCCACGTAACCTTTCTCTTTTTTTTTGTTTATAAATAAAAATTACAAAACCCAAATCAAAACAAAACGAGCCCATACTCTCTACCCTCCCTCTCTCTCACCTCAATTTTTTCCAGAAGTAATGATTTTATGTATTTATTAGTCGATACATGTCTTCACTCCTCATCTTCATGCACTCTATGCATTATAATACACCTCTAGCAGACAGTCAGCACTCTGCACTCACATGTAATTTACCTTTGCAGAGATTGAACATCTTAGCTCAGGATGTGGGGCCCATGGTGTTGAATCTTCAAAGGTACCTTTAGAGGGTGGAGGCTGATCAGATCAGAACCTCTCTTTTTAACATATTCCCCGATGGGTCCAACAATGGTTGTGAGCTGTGAGCTGTGAGCTGTGATAAATTGATAGTGATAATAGATAGATGAAACACAGCCTAGCTGGCTTAGCAAACTCCGACACAGCAAACTCCGACAAAACAGAGGATTTCATTTCATATCTCTATCAGAATCTACCGTTACATCATTTGTCAAGGTGAGTAGGTAGAGTCTTGGCAGTATGATGAATGGGGATGGGGAGGAGGTCTGGACTCTGGACACTGCAAGTTCGAATTTTTCTTGTTCGATGTATGAACATTGTTTTTCATCCTTGGTAGTTCTTTTGGACTATCTTTCTGTTTCGTTTTTAATTTTAAAAATAGTTTTTCTTTATTTTTTTTTATCTCCATGAATCCATGTTACGTCCACGAGGCTGCGCGGTCAGACCAAACCAAAACAGGGAGGAGAGAGAGAGAGCATTAAAAGGCAAACCAGGCCCCCTCAAGCCTTTTAACGTGATAAAGAAAAGCCAAAATCAATTGCATGCGTCATCCGTCTATGAGTTTCATTAACGCGCGCTCTCTTTTTCTTTCTCTGAATCCCCCGCAACTCTTGTTTCTTTCCACTTTTGCTTCAGTTTCTATCTCTTTCGCAGCTCTCTTTCAAGTTTCGCGGTTTTTTTATTGAAGAGGCCGTTGGCTTTAGCGAACGAAACGAAAACTACTGCATTTTCTGCGCCTCTCATACTTGTTGGGTTGGTGCGGTAAGTCCCAATGTTTCTCTTCTTCTGAGTTTCTTGCAGTTCTTTTACTGGGTCTTTCTTTTGTTGGATTACTAGCAACTTTAAGTAGTTTAGATTACTGGATTTTTTTTTTTTTTCAAATTTTCTTCGTCACTTTTCCCTTTATCTGTTCATCACTTCAGCTTTTTTCTTTTCCTCGTGTGTGTTTTCTACTATGGCTTTTGAGACGTTAAAGTTAGAAATTGGGTCAAAGATTGGACTTTCATTTTTCTGCTATCTGGCCTTCTGTTCGGTTTTAGGAGGGAGACTGAAATTTTATACTTTGTTGATCTTTACAATATAATACGCTGAAAATTGCGTTCAAAGAATGGCTAGCTCATGGCTATTCTCCTGCCTTGATTTTCTTTCCTTCTAGACCACGTTCACTTTGCTCACCGAGAGAAGGGAGAAGTTGTAAATCTTATACAACAGTTGGCATTGCATTAGACCCAGTGTTATGATTCTCGAGTCTCAGGATTGAAACCAAGCTACAACTCTGTGTTATGGGTTTTGTGTTTTAGGACTTCGTTTTTTATGGGTATTTGAGTTTTGGGGGCGATACCTGGCCACCCGGCTGGTCATCAAGTCCACTATTTATGTTTTGAGCATCTTTCGCCTTCCTCTTTCATGTTTCAGTAATCACCACATAGAAACTTTGAGTAAATTTTTCTGTTTTGGATTTTAATTTAATTATTATTATTTTTTTTGGCTGAAACAGAGGTGCAAGTTTTGGGTATCGAGTTTTGCAAGGGAATGGTAATGCTCGCAGTCTGCAACAAAGATTACGTTCTCTCCATTCCCTCTTTTCCTCTTTGCTAAAAACTTTGATGCATTATCATCATAATTTCCATTTATTTACTTATTTTTCAATTGAAATAATCTCGCTAACATGTCTTTCTTCACTCTGTTTTTGGATTCTGAGTACAGATTGTTTGAAATCTGTGAGATAAGGTAAGGCAGAGTTGTGTATTTGGTGAAGCGTTTTTGCCTGAAGGACGCTAAGTACATTAGTTTGTGCCGCCATGCCCATGAGACAAATGAAAGAGAGCTCAGAGCAGCATCTTGTGATCAAACCCCAAATACAGGGATCCGTGAATCCGGTTCTGGAGGTCCCAAAAACTGTTCAGAGTGAGAGAGGTCCACCTCGTGAAGAACCTCAGATTACTAATGGTGAACAGCACCCTTCACCTCTTTCAAGGAACAGAGGTAGGAGGAGAGGAAGAGGTGGCCGAAAGTCCGACCAAGGTGATGTTGTTATGCGACCAACTTCCAGGCCCTGTACCATTGCCGATAAGCCGATTGCAGGCCACTCTGTTGAAACTCTGTCATCTGAAATTGCCAGTGTGTCTTCCGATGGAGGTCATGTACATGAAATGGATATGGGTTTCCCTTCTTCAAGCAAAGCTTTGAGGTTTGCTCCAAGGCCTGGGTATGGGCAAGTAGGGACGAAGTGCATCGTGAAGGCCAACCATTTCTTGGCGGAGTTACCAGATAAGGACTTAATCCAGTATGATGTAAGTTATCTGTCTTGTTGGGTTTCCTTCTCACAAGTCTGTTAATTGAATTGCGGAAGAAATGGGCTATGGTTTTTCTTCTCTGGCACCATAACTGGGGTCTCTTTTCTGGCCTTTATTTATTTTTCTTCTTTCACGTGAGTTTCTTCTTACAGTCTACTGCAAACTGAATTGTAGAGGCACCTAAATTGGAGATTTCCTATTTACTACTCTTCTTGTCTTTCCTGTGCTAGCATTATGATATATTTAATATTGGCTCAAATCTTGTTCTTCTTGTTCTTTGTTTGCCCTTGTTATTTTATTATATTTACATGTTTCTTGCAGGTTACTATTACTCCTGAAGTGGTTTCAAAAACCATAAATAGAGCTATCATGGCAGAGCTTGTGAAGCTCTACAGAGAGTCGGGCTTGGGAATGAGACTGCCTGCATATGATGGCCGAAAGAGTCTATACACAGCGGGAGAGCTCCCCTTCACTGCCAAGGAGTTCAAGATCAAACTTGTGGATGAAGATGATGGAATCAGTGGTCCTAAGTAAGGATTCATTATTATCCATCGCTTTTCCCTTGCTTTGTTTTTCTTTTCTCTCAGTGGTCTTCCTGCTATCTGTTTAAAGCTTCTCAACTATAATGTGATTTTACTCGAAATAAATAAAGAAAATGAAGAATTGTCCCCTCTTTTGACTGTTATCCCGATTTGGACTTTGTGTTACTTCCATTTGTTTGTTCTCTCTAGAGGTGTTTTCATTCACATTTCAAATTATATACCTTTTGTCATTTTAGAAGGGAGAGAGAATATAACGTGGCAATCAAGTTTGTTGCTCAAGTAGACTTGCACCACTTGGGTCAGTTTTTAGCCGGTAAACGTGCTGATTCTTCACAGGAAGCTCTTCAGATTCTTGACATTGTATTAAGAGAACTCTCAACCAGAAGGTATTATTTATTGCAACTTACTATCTCTATCAATTTGTGCACATTCAATGAAAACTACCAACTGAGTCCTAATAAGTCCTACGATTCCTTCATTTTAAGGTACTGCCCTGTTGGGAGATCATTCTTTTCTCCTAATATAAGAAATCCACAGCAGCTTGGTGAAGGGCTGGAGTCATGGTGTGGATTCTACCAGAGTATAAGACCTACACAGATGGGTTTGTCCCTAAATATTGGTCAGTGAACTTTAATTAGTTAGTATCATTGGTTAAAGCACGATAAACTTGTCTTTTCTTTTCCATCATTGTTTTACTCCTGTTCCTGATTATGTTTTTTATACCATTCCTTTTATATAGATATGTCTTCAGCAGCATTTATTGAACCTCTGCCTGTAGTTGAGTTTATTGCTCAACTTCTAGGCAAGAATGTGCTGTCAAGGCCCTTATCTGATTCTGATTGTGTAAAGGTACTGCTTTTTTTTCACCAATGGGTACTGAATTCCATATTTCATTTTCATTTTAGGTTTCCTTTGTTTCAATGTAAAATGGACAGGTTTTTTCATGCTGAAATATTAAGCTTTATTTTTACCTCTTTTATGATAAAAAACTTCATTCGTCTTTGTCATTCACTTGCATGAAAAATAAAAGGGCCAAAGACTGTTTTTTGTGCAAAAGACGCAGAAATGATAGTTGAAACATTTCAGTCTGAGAAAATTTTCATTCATTTTATGGAGAAATAAACACAGCTATTTCATCTTTTATGAAAATGCAGCTGCATTTTTTCTCCACAAAATGAATGTAATTTTTTCTTCAAATTGAAATATTTCAGCTATTATTTCTGTAATTTTTACAGCTAAAACTTTGTGTTTGTTTCTCTATAAAACAGATGGAGAAAATTGTAAACTGAAACATTGGAGCTATCATTTCCACCTCTTTTTCCATGAAACTTTGTTTTCAGCCCCTTTAATTTGATTTTATGTAAATACAAGGAAAACAAAATTTTGATTGTAAAAGGAGTAAAAATATACTTAAATGTCTCAGCTTGAAAAATTTTCTGTCCATTTTATGTTGCAACAAATTCTTAGGAATTGATCATTCATAACCTTTTTTAATGAACTTGTAACTTTTCATTTGGAAAATATATACCAGATCAAGAAAACCCTTAGGGGAGTGAAAGTTGAAGTGACTCATAGAGGAAATGTGCGAAGAAAATATCGAGTATCAGGATTAACGACACAACCTACAAGAGAACTGGTGTAAGATGCTTCTATCTCTCACGCACATTCTTACCTATCTGATATAAACTATAATACTATCTACTATTTTCAAATAAGAAAAGATCCGAGGAACTAGCTCTTTTTGTCATTTGGCAGAGGGATATTGAGATGAAATTTGCATCATGGAAAGAGGATAAGGGGAAAACTAGTGAGAAACCAATTATTTTATCAAGATTTGACTTTGTACTCATAAATATGGACATTTTATAATTTGGGTTGGTTTGTAGGGCCTCAGTTGTAAATGAACTTCATTAGTTTGTTTTTTTCTCCTTTTCATTCAAGGATATATGCATGTCAATCTCCAAGAACAAGCAACCTGACTCCATGGTGATTCTGTTCATGATTATGTGAAATCTGGCAGGTTTCCTGTTGATGACAAATCAACAATGAAGTCAGTTGTTGAATATTTTCAAGAAATGTATAGCTTCACAATTCAGCATTCACATCTTCCTTGCCTTCAAGTTGGAAACGATAAGAAGGCAAATTATTTGCCAATGGAAGTAAGGAGTAGTGTTCTTTTATGGATATATCCGTGTTACATATTTACTTTGTGAGAGAATGCTTACAAATCCAGAACCATATTTAATACCCTATTTACATGATTGTGGTTTTCTAGGCATGCAAAATTGTTGAGGGACAACGATATACAAAAAGACTGAATGAGAGGCAGATAACTGCTCTTCTTAAAGTTACATGCCAAAGACCTAGGAATCGGGAAAATGACATCTTGCAGGTATTTCTTGTCTAACTTCTCTCTTCTGTTTCTTTTTTTTTTTAATATCTTTCAATTCTTTTTTTTTTGCAACTTAGATGTGTGACATAATTATTTTTAATAAATAGGCTATCATGGTTAATGATGGGAAGTTTATAATATGAAATAAGTTGTCATATTTAAATTTATGAAGAGAAAATGGAGATCTGCATATTGATAAAAAAGGAGATCTGCACTATTACATTTTCCCCCAAGTCCTTTATGCTGAAACATTATGCTTCTCAAATCAATGTTATCTGTGATTAAGAACCAAACTTAAATAGGGAAAGAATCCCATGGAGCATCTAAACCTCTGTGTATATATGCACGTTTGCTAGAGGGGGGGGTCATAATGTGTTGGGCCTACATGCTTTATCTGTTTGAACTAGCACCTACATGAAATCCACTAGCTTGGACCAAATTATGGTAGCTAACTGAGACAATGGAGTTGGATTTGGATGAATCTCTACAAGTTGCTAATGGTCCCTGAAGCTCCCATCCTAATCCCACAAATAAGGCTCATCCTAGCAGAACCATTTTCCTTTAAGAATTTCTACATCTATCATGGGGACCAAATGGTTGTCTAGAATCTACTTCAGTATACAGACTCTTTGTTAGGTATCATGGGCATAGACCAGCCTGTAGCTGTGTTCTTGTACTGGTTCCACATCCCTATCTATGGGGAATGTCAAATGTGGGATATTCTTTCACATCTAAATAAAATCTAAGTACTAGTACTGATGGTATTTGATTATATCTAGCTAGCATAGATTTCTAGTAGCTATCAACAGTCTTGGCCTCTAATGGAGTCTACTTGAGTAGGTAAGTTGATTGCCTAGGCATTTCTTGTTTCCTAGGTGACACTTTAGCTGCACTATTCTGTCGTGATGCAATCTAAATGTTGAGAAAATAGCATGCTTTACCTTTCATAACCTCTCAAATGCTTCCACAGACAGTTCAACATAATTCTTATGGCCAAGATCCATATGCAAAGGAGTTTGGGATCAAAATCAGTGAAAAGCTAGCTTCTGTTGAGGCTCGGATTCTGCCTGCTCCTTGGGTAATAGTGCAGCTTATAAAACATCATTTCTAGGTTTAAGTAAAGATAGAGATTTTTTACTTTGTAATCACAGTATGAATCTACCTATTTCTGCAGCTGAAATATCATGATACTGGGAAGGAAAAAGATTGTTTGCCTCATGTTGGTCAGTGGAATATGATGAACAAGGTATATCTCTTTGCACTTTGATTGTTTTTTTATCTCATGTAAGTCCACATTTTCCTCAAGTTTTCATGTCTGACAACTGTAGGAATCAGTAACTCTTTTCAAGAGCTCACCCCCTCCCATGTAGCACTTTTTCTTCATTACCCAGTCACTAGAGTTCAGTCTCATATAGTGGTTCAAATTTTCCATCAGAATAGTTACATAGTTTCTACATATCAAATTATATTATTCTAATTTAACAATGGACATGACATTGAATAGAGCAGAACAGGGTTCACGTACCCGACCCCATATAGTTTGGGACAAGGCTTAGTTGAGTTGAATTGCTCCTTTTTTACCCCTCAAATTTACTCCCTTGAAATTATATTATTCTTGGTTTTGTATGTATCCTATTGAACCAGCATAAATAAACTTGAAAGGTTATGATTCAATTATTATATTTAATTTATTTTCAATTTCAAGTTCATTTTTAGCTTTTCCTAGTCTCCACTTCCACACATAGCACAAGTTTGACCTCCTGCCTATGTAAAATAGAAAATGATCAATGGGAGCACTGTAAGCCGGTGGGCATGTATCAATTTCTCAAGAAGTGTTCAAGAGAGTGTTGCTCGTGGATTTTGTAATGGGCTGGCTCAAATGTGTCAAATATCTGGCATGGTAGTACTCTCACTTCTTAGCTTTCATGTTTTGAGAAGTGTTTTGTGGTGCTTCTTGTGCATCTTTTCATAGAATACTCAACTTCTTGATTTACGTATAAATTTAAACATATTTTGTTTTATGTTCTTATGTAGGAATTCAATCCAGAACCTGTGATCCCAATATACACAACAAGGCCTGAACAAGTAGAGAAGGCTCTGAAGCATGTTTATCATGCAGCTATGAACAAACTCAAAGGGAAAGAGTTGGAGCTACTCTTAGTCATTCTGCCTGACAACAATGGTTCCCTATATGGTATTCTATATGCTATAGTGTATTTATTGGCTATACTTCACTGAACTAAGGTTTGGGATTGATTTTCATAACTAAAACAAGGCCAAGTTTTTTTGTATCATTTAAAAGTTTCCAGAATTCTGTTTTTTTTTTTAGGTGATCTTAAGCGGATATGTGAAACAGATCTAGGTTTAATATCACAATGCTGTCTGACAAAGCATGTTTTCAAGATTAACAAACAGTATCTGGCTAATGTAGCCCTGAAAATCAACGTTAAGGTGTGAGCAACTCCTAAATTCATATCAATTCGTGAAGATGAATATATATTGTTTTACATACATAGACCTATGCACTTTTTTTTTGCAGATGGGAGGAAGAAATACTGTACTCTTGGATGCTATCAGCTGGAGAATACCATTGGTTAGTGACATACCAACCATAATATTTGGGGCAGATGTGACCCATCCAGAAAATGGAGAAGACTCTAGCCCTTCAATTGCTGCTGTAAGATCAGTCAATTTACACTCATGGTTCTCAAAGTTTTTCTCTTCAGCATTGGACAAGGTCTTGAATGCTGATGGATTTCATTTTAACTGTAGGTAGTAGCTTCTCAGGACTGGCCTGAAGTTTCAAAATATGCTGGTCTAGTTTGTGCCCAAGCTCATAGACAGGAACTCATTCAAGATTTGTACAAAACTTGGCATGATCCAGTGCATGGTACTGTTAGTGGTGGCATGATTCGGTATGGGGACAGTCTCAGATTGCATTGTTTTAACTTCCATAATCTAAACCATATTTTTCTGATTATACACCCTCCCTTTTGATGTAGGGATCTACTAATTTCCTTTCGAAAAGCAACTGGACAAAAGCCACTAAGGATTATATTCTACAGGTCAATAAACTTTGTCATCATATTGTAATTTTGTCATACCATATTTTTTAATGCTCTGCAGAAACAAACAATTAATCTCACCCTTTCCACTCTAATATCAATATAGAATACTTCAGCCTAATTCTCCTAATAAGAGTGGACTATTCACTGTCGAATAAGGATTTCAAACTAACAAGCATCTTTGGAATCTAGTTAGAAAAATCAAATGATGTTTCAAATTTACAAATTGTCACTCATGTTGGATCTATTGCTACTATTAACTCTCATAACCAGCACAAGTGTTTCAACATATTAAGGGTCCATTTGGTTCACGGTCAGGATTGGAATTGAATCAGAATCAAAATCCCCTGGAACTGGAGTTGGAGTCATCCATTCCCAATACCTGTTTGATCCATATAGGAATCGGAGTCGCATTCCAATTTTTGCTATTTGGTTCATTTGGAGTCGGAATTGGAAGCAACTGAAAATTTTCAATTTTCTATTAGTTTATCAATATTTTATTATTATTGTTTTTATTAGTATTTTATTAATTATTTTATGAATACATAATTATTTTGTTATTACTTTATTAATATTTTATTACCAGTTAATTAATATTCTATTATTTTTTTGTTTTATTGTTTTAATATTAATTTATTGTTATTTTTTAATAATTAATATCTTGGTTTTTATTATTAATTTATTAATATTTTATTATAGTACTATTATTGTATTACTATTTTAATAACATTTTGTTATTTTATTATTACCTTAATTATATTATTCCATATTTCATTTGTACTTTATTATTATATTTTATTAATATTTAATTATTAATATATTATTGTTTTATTATTATCTTATTATTACTTTAATAATATTTTATTAATATTAGGGTTTGGGTTTTTTTTATCTGTCAAGAGTTCTTTACTTCTTGATAGGCTATGGAATGGGAATCCCATTTTGCCAAGAATGGTAGTTGAAATCTCCACTCCAACCAATTCCAAGCACTATTCTAGGGAACGAAATGGACCCTAAAGTATGGATCATTATGAATCATTATATAGACTCAGTTTGGAAGGAGTGTATGTATTTTTCACTGTACATATTTGTATTTGTACTCTTTTCAAACTGAGCCATAGGCTTTGTTTGGGAAGAGTGCAAATGCCAGTTCAATGCATATATACACTGGTTCAGTTTTGCTGGTGTTTGTCAAGAATGCATTTATGTACTAAAAAGTGACAAATTTCACAAATTTCAAGGTATGTTTGCATCCACAATGAGAGCAAATCGGATGCAAACTTTGCACTCAAAGGTGGTCAATGTAAAAAAAGGTAGATTCCAATCTAGGAATTCATGTTTGCGCCCATTACAACTAAAAATCATTTGGCAAGAAAGTAAATTTGTCAATGCAAAACTAAACCAACTTTGCATTTGCATGAACTGGAATGCACTCTACATGTTTGTATTTGCACTCTTCCCAAACAGAGGCATATTAACTGTCTGATATAAGCATGAATAAAGCAAATTATGTATCTAGATAAACATTTGCAAATTAAAAAAAAAACTGAAAATATTATGCATAGAATAGTTTGATTAGTAATTAGTATAACAGGAAGCAAATTTTAAACTGCATATCTAGGGCCAAAAAGTTCTCATGGCCTAGATATTCCCAATGTTACAAATTAGGTGGTGAACTAAAATCTCCCTATATGGTTGTTGGCTTACCCTCTAGGCATGTGGCAAGCTGGAAAGTTTCTGTCCAATGGTCATGTGCTGCTTTGCTGAAAGGGATTTCTTCGTTCTGTAATGTATTGTAAAGAAAGTGAACACTTCAATAGCACATTTTGACAAAGGATATTTAAAGTTGCAGATGCACAGATCCCCCATCAGCTGGATAGTCTGATTTTGTCATGTAAATTATCCATGTGGATAAATCGTTCAGACCATATATGCATGTGTTTTCATGTAGTACATGCTCTACAAATGGTATACAGTATCTGGTGTTGTATCAGGTCCATATCATCTCCACACCAGTATTCAGGCATCATAGCTTGCATGTATTTTCATATATATATACATGCATTCGTTTTCATATAAACGTGTTTGCATTATTTACATGGGAATATTTTGAGCAGGGATGGTGTGAGTGAAGGGCAATTTTATCAAGTTCTACTCTATGAGTTAGATGCAATCCGGAAGGTCAGCCTTGTTTAATCTCATATTTTTCTCATTCATATTATTTGAAATGACACTACTAATTGGTCCATACAGGCTTGTGCTTCACTAGAACCAAACTACCAACCACCAGTGACTTTTGTTGTAGTCCAAAAACGGCATCACACAAGACTATTTGCTAACAACCACAGGGACCGGAGTAGCACAGACAAGAGTGGGAACATTTTACCTGGTAAAGTTCAAGTTTTTCAATGACTATATGTACATACCCATATATCAACAAGTTAGAAGGAAGTATGTATCAACAAGAGAAAAGGAAATAAGGATCATGTTGGTGCTCATCTGTCTAACAACATTCTCTTTTATTTTTTTAATCAGGCACAGTGGTTGATTCTAAAATTTGTCACCCTACAGAATTTGATTTTTATCTCTGCAGCCATGCTGGGATTCAGGTATTTATTTATTTGATTTATTCTTTCGTCAATTTGACAAAGCATTCTTCATAACAAGGTATGTTGTTCCAGGTTGGTAAAGTGAAGAAAGGAAAAACAAATCATGAATTTTCAAATAGTAGTTTTTGTGGACACAACCAAAGGACCTTATGAAAGTTCTCTCATAAAAAAGATAGAATGTAGCTATAAAAATGGTTTAGATGTCTTGGTTGGTCTGATGCCTGATCCATAGTTAAGCTCCTAGGATGATGTCTGATCTCTAACAGTTTCTTGAGTTGGAAATATTAAATATACAACTGGGGTAAATAAATTTCAAGACTGTTCAATAGGTTCTGATGCAATTGGTCTAATGTATTCTGGCAATAGACCTGATTAGGTGTGCTGTCCTGCATGTAGCTGAATGTTCATTTGGCAGGCCCTTCTTGTATGAGAATTGAGAGCTTCAAAATCAAATTGGAACCTGACTGCCTACTGATTTTATGTTTCAATCTTCAATACCTTTCTTATGGATGATTTTTGTGCAAGTAGTCTCCAGATCAGAAGTTAATATCCCATTGTTAATCTGATTTTTTGCGCTTTACCTCATTAAAGTGGTTTGCTACAGTAGCGCATTCTACTAGCTCTCCTGTATCTTCACATTCATGAGTTACTTTCATGGATATCTAACAGGGAACAAGCCGACCAGCTCATTACCATGTTCTATGGGATGAGAACAATTTTACAGCAGATGGAATTCAGTCATTGACAAATAATTTATGTTACACATATGCAAGATGTACACGCTCTGTATCAGTTGGTAAACTCTTCTACAATTTTGGTTTTTTTATTCTCTTCTTCTTCTTTTGCCAGTTGGTATACTCTGCATCACTTTTATTCTGGTTATTATTATTCTAGCCAGTAGCATAGAAGTTTTAAGACTGCTAGAAAATGTTGTACTGTCCTTGATGAAAGAGGGGACAAACTGATGGTGCTGGTGTAATCATTTTCATGACAATTTCATCCTAACGTTATATTTTCTCTAGATTGGCCATATGCCAATCTTTTTGCTAGTGCAAATTAAATGTTTGTAATAATTAGTTGCATACATATTCTAGCTTATACAATATATGGATGCAAGACTATTAACCATAAGCATTTGGCTATCAGAATTCTTCTTATCCAGTCTAAGTTACTAAGTGGCATTGTCTGTGTTTCTGCAGTTCCTCCTGCCTATTATGCACATTTAGCAGCATTTCGAGCACGATTCTACATGGAGCCAAATGTGCAGGAGAAAGGTGCATCAGCTGGTAGTGTTGGTCAAGCATCAACCTGCACTATCCTGGCAACAGGGGAGCCAAGTGTGCGGCAATTGCCAGCCCTCAAGGAGAATGTTAAGAGGGTAATGTTCTATTGTTGAGAGGAAGGAAAGAAAGGTAATGTGGTCTAGAGGGAAAAGAGTGGTTTGTGTGCTGCAGCCATTTCCACTCTTGCATCTCTCTAATTCCTTGTATGTATTATGATTGATGTCTAGTTAAAAGGCCCTAATTTTAAATTAGTGATCTAGTGAAATCAAAATATGGGAAGCCAAAATGTAGATTTACAGGGCTGAAAAAATTGTATTAGGAAGTTGAAAAGAAGATTAAGAAAAAGAAAGAAAATGAAGTAACTAAAAGAAGGTAAGGCTGAATATACAATGTTGTTGTATTGCTGAAACACACAAGGCCTTGGATACTAAATCAGGGCCATAACCCAAGCTTAAGAAGTGGAATTTTTATAAAATTAACCTTCCACATTTTCTTGCATGAAGTGGCTGTTCTCAAACTTGAACATGGGGCGGGCTACTCACACTTAACAGTCCAAGATTTTATCACTGCCACTGACTGCAACATTTCATCATCCAGAATAATAAGTGCACATCACACTCAACCCAAATGAGCCCAAGTTGATCTTGATTTAGACTGGCCATCTTCTTCAGGCTAAACACAATGCTTAAGGTTGAGTTTTGTTTGCATTGGAACTGGATGCTTGGTTATAGTCCTGGCCTCCTGGGGGGTGGAAAAAGAAATCCTCTTCTAGCTATAAGCATTTCTTAAGAAAAATGAGAATCTCCACATGAGATTGGAAAAGGAAATAATAGTATTTTGGTCTCAGACATCTACCATTATACCCACACTGGTTAGCTATAATTGCTATGAGTCTTTGCCTACTTATATAACAGATCATATGGCAGATAATGAATTGGGAGAATTTGGACCTACCATTAATTGCTGGGAACATGCATGCAAAAAAATGACAAATATGACCCAGGTAGAGAAGTATATGCTTATGCTTAAACACATACTCATTTCTGCTTTCTAAGCACAAAGAATGATTGATTGATCAGATTCATACTTCATAGGCCTTTCTATGGGGAAACATTGATTTTATAGTTCATGCCGTACTGAGCATGTTATCCCAATTTTAAATTGGTTTATTATGCAATAATAAATACTAGTTACAATATGTCAAAATCACCAACTCTGCGTTTGGTTTGAAAGAAAAGGTAAGCAAACAAAGGGAAGGGCCTTTTCTTTCAAACCAAACACAGCCTAAAGGATTATCATGGAAAGCTTGATGAAGAAAATCTTAGGCCATGTTTGGGAGTGCTTAAAAATAAGTGCTTATTTGGGCTGGGACCACACCATTAAGCACTTATTGGTGTTTGGGAAATAAGCCCAAAATAAGTGTTTATTTTAAAAATAAGGACTTATTTTTTAAGCACAAATTTCAGTTTTTTAAGTGCTTATTGTATAAGCACTTATTCAATGTTTTCTTCCAAATTTATCCCTAGTTGAATTTTATAAAAGTAATTTAATAAAAGTACTTTCATAAGGGTGTATTTTGAAAATTTGAAAGAAAATGAAGGACAAAATAGTCGTAAATGCTTATATAAGTGCTTATTGGAGAAAAAAGCTATCAAACGTCCAATATGAAATAAGTGATCATTTTTTAAGATAAGCACTTGAAGAAGTTAGGTGCCAAATGCAAATAAGTGCTTATTTGAACAAACACTTATTTTTAACGTAAACACTTCCAAACATGGCCTAAATCTTATTTGATTAAAGGGTATTAGCCAATGTGGTCATTTCCTTTGGGGTGTTTTTCAAGAAATTGGGTCACAGTGATTCAGATTTTTGTTCTATTTTTTTTTCTTTTGAAATTGGGCTTGACACATTAATCAGCAAAATAGAGCAACAGGAATCAATTTGAAAATCACTAAAAGTAGTTTTTAAGAAGAAGAATATTCTAGGAATTAATGAACAGTCAAATTTTAAAATGTTTTAAGAAAATGGACATGTAAGTTGCTTTTTGCCATTTTGGTTTGGTTTCAATTATTCTGTAATTAATTATCGGAATCATTCATATTATCCAATGTGCCCTATACCTTTGCCACACCGCCTCTTAATCTCAGGGTAAGTACTTTTCCACTATTATTTTCTACAAACATATCCTTGGTAAAAATTTGTGCCTCCATTTTTCACCATCTAAATAAACCATTACAAGGGATTGTTTTTATTGATAACGGACAAAATCTAAAATCTAAAATCAACTCAAAAATTAAATTATTTTTCTATTTGTTGTTGGACTTGGGTCAATAGTTCAAACTTCATGTTATGATTATATAATAAAAGTAAAGGAAATTTTCACTTTAGTATCCTGAACTTTGGAGATAGTGTCAAGTTAATATCCAAACTTTCAAATGTATCACTACATTATCTAGACTTTCAAAAAGTGTCAAGTTGGTCCCTAGTGTTAATCGATTGTCAGTTATTTGTTGAAAAATGTCAAAATTACCATTCAAAAGAAGACACTATTCATTGTCTTCTTCCTTGAGACTAAACAGGTTGAGGTGTTTGAAAATTTAGACTAGTGAATTCATTGTCTTCTACCTTCAGATCTAAAACACATTCTTGTCTAGTTATTTCTTTGCTTTTGGTTATTGTTTCCCTCTGTCATATTTCATATATATATTTTTTTCTCTTTTTCTTTGAAGATAACCATTTCAGTATCAGGGTAGAAGACAATGAACGGTGTCTTCTTTTAAAGGGTAGTTTTGATATTTTCAACGGATAATTGGTGGTTAGTTAACGGCAAGGACCAACTTAACACTTTTTGAAAGTTTAGGTAATGCAGTGACACGTTTGAAAGTTTGGGTACTAAGTTGACACTACCCCCAAAGTTCAGGGTATTAAAGTGGAATTTCTAATATCATATAGTCATCATATTAAACAATAATAAGCATGATAGTTGATAAAAAAGAACAATTTTTATACATAGAAATATAATAAAATTGTAAAAAAATGAAAACATATTATCATCATTATCTAAAATTGCCATATACAAAACATGTAAACATTTGTTAGTCTTTTCAATTATTGCCATTCATCCAATCATTTTAGAGATATAATCGTCTCATTTTTCCGGGCATTCTTTTTCTTGATATTTTCCCTCCCTTTCTCATACTAAATACTTTTGAATTTGGTTGTCCATCAAGGATGTCTTTGGATAGGCTCTAGAATAGTCATGCATGATAACCCGAATTGCACCCAAATTGAGTGTAATGAAAAAGCTTGGGTAAGAGATGCTCTTCCTTCAAAATGATATTTGCTGTCTTGCAATAGGTTAAAGGAGTGATGTTTCAAATGAGAATGTGGACCTGGATTAAGTATGAGTTGGTCATGTATCTCAGTATCTGTATTCTGTAACAAGGATAATGGCAATTGATCAACGGGTTGATTCTACCCGTTCAATGCCCAAGAACCGAACCGATAATCATAGATTGACCACTCCTTGGGTGACCATTCTAATCGATTATCTATGCCTCTAATGCTAACCTGCAGAATTAAGCTTCTTTTCATGATCACCAGACATCTTATCCTGAACTTCTTCCAGTCCTCACGCGGCTCCATGTATACTTAATCAATTTTCTTAACTTTTTTTTTTTTTTTTTTTTTTGGAAATTAACCAATTTGGCTGACGCCCAAACTACTGCTCAAATATGAAGCTACCCTGAATAGCTTCTCCGAATACCAGTATTCAACCATGCAGCTCAATTTACACAATACACCCCAAACTCCGAAACCCTCTCAAACGGGTTTTCTTTGGTGCCATCAATCATGTTTAAAGTAAGGTTCAAAGTATCGATACGTTTTGTTCTGGGACCCCTCCGATATAGCCCTACAGTGGGTGTATTGAGATTTGATTGGTTTAGGGGGTGGAGGAGCCTTAAACCAACTCTCTTGAACCGATTGTAAAAAATATATAAATAAAAAACATGAAAAGCTGTATCAATTTGCCCGATACGTCCATACTGATGTATCGGGCATATCGATATTTTGAACCTTGACAGTTTTATACCCGAGCTACCAAGTACTTATGTTACATAAGTGGTCTTGGGCTAGGGTGTCAATTAATTAATCTAGTATGTTTTTAGTGTGGGTTTGGTTAGGTTTAAGATGGACTAGTTCATAAATTAATCTAAGTATGTTTTCAGTGATTAATCCATTAAGATACGAGGAAAATAAAATTTTATCTTGCAGTATAATTAAGTGACTGGTATACTAATACAGTAGATATTGAAAGAAATTGTCTTTGAGGTTAGCAAGAGTGGCAGAAAGGTTCTGTTAACCTATTACCCTACTCATCAAGGGTTCGAATAGCGGTACTCTAAAATCTAGATTAGGGGTGTAAGTGAATTGAGCCTACTTGGGAATTACTCAGGCTCAGGTTGAAGTAATAAAGTTTTAGTCGAATTTGACTCGAGCCAAGTAGTTGGTCGAACCGGATTTGAGCTTCACAATATCCGACTTGAGTGGCTTGCGAGCCTAATTAAACTCATGATATAATAATATTTTTTACAATATATTTATATTTATAATATAAATAAGTATTAAGTTTTTACATTAGCTTATTTATAATATAAAGAAATAAATTTATAATTGATTTAAAAATAAAATTTTATTTATAGCATTTATAATTGGCTCGAGTCAAGCTGAGCTCAAATTTCTTGCGAATATTGATTTGAGTTAAATTGGAGCTAGAAATGTGAAACTCTATCAAATTTGAGCAGCCTGATATTGGGCTCAACTCGACTCAATTACACCCCTTATAGACCATGGACTATGGACCTGAGACGGTAGGCTTTAATAGGCCCATAAAATTTTCCTTAAGCTGGACAGAAAATCAAAATTAGACTTATACAATAGCAGAATAGGCCAGTTAGTATCATATTTGAGTAGGCTTGGTGAGCTTAGCCACAGCCACAGGCCCACAGTTTACCATCTAACCTGTCAAATACATAAGCTAAAACTAAAGATTGTCAACCGAATTAAGTACAGTTTGGTATTGCTCAAACAAACTCGGCTGATTGGCTCAAACCTTTCCACTCCGGTCAGTCGGTCACACCGAGAAAGCAAAGTTTGCGAGCTCAAGCCCCAAGTCCAATCAGGCTTATAAGTTAACTTGGGGAGTGGTGAGCTAATCGGACCTAGTTCAGATCTAGTTCCAACAAACGCTCCCAACAGCCATTGCAGCTCTCAGAAGGTAAACAGCAGTTTCATACAGTCCAACCTCCTATCATTTTCTTTTCCTAGTTTTTATATCACGCCTAGTTCCCACGGAAATAATCTAAAACACGGGCCTGGTTGCAACAACAACAATACAGTTGTTAATAACTTAAACTAGGACGGATGATTGTCATTGACCTCACAAAGCTGGATAAATAGATCAGATGGAATTTAAATTTTCTATAAGAAAGATCCTTTTCTGTTTTTACAGGTGATCGCGTAAATAATCTATAACGGTGTTGTTTTCTCCATAATATACTTAATATATTTGGTATTAGATAATAAATATTTATTCAGAGACCTCACTTAACAGTTTAAGTTTTTAAGTTGAATGTTTCTTGGAAACTCTATTTGAATTTATTTGATTAAGTGGTTTTGTGTAGGAATGGCAACGGGGCGGGGCGAGGACAGGGAGCCTCTCCCCATCCCCGTCCCCGTCCCCGTCCCCGTTAACGGGGACAAGGTTACCACCATCCCCATCCCCATGGGGATCCCTATCCCCGTGATTCTTTATAATGCTAACCATTTTGTTTTTATTTTATATTTTATTTAAAAAAAATAAAAATAAAATAATTAATATTTACAATCGTATTAGAAAATATTCAACCGTATTTTTAAAAATATTAATATATAGATGTATGTTTACATATTTACATATATAACATATGCATACATATATACATATATATTAGTGGGGATCCCACAAAGCGGGGATCGGAGTCCCCGCAGGGTGGGGAGTGCTCTCCCCATCCCTGCCCTGTCCTCGCTAACGGGGATGAAAATTTCCCCAGCCCTGTCCATGCGGGGGAAAATCATCCCCATCCTTGCCCTATTCGGGATGGATCCCCATGGGGATCGGGGAAATGGGGAAAATTGCCATCCCTAGTTTTGTGTTAAATATCCACGTTATCCCATTACAATTAATTAAATTTCGATACAAGGTATGAGTGGGACTGTAGTTGTCCTCGCTTCCAGTCCGGTGGGCATTCATGTAAAGTGTTGAAAATTAATGTTTGAATTAATTTAAAAGTCTTAGAAGAATGAAAGTGGATGAACTTACTAAGAACCCTTTCAATTTATGAGGCTTAATTAAATATGTTTTGTAAATCCTATAATTTTTTTGAATGAGTTAATCAACAATTGCAAGTGAGAAGTGCAAATGAAAGTGATGAGAGAGAATAGAAGTATTGGAAAAGAATTCCAAAGTTCAATGAGCTCCATACACTTCAAATTTCTATCTCCTAATCAAATTTTGTATAGGTTTTCCTACCTTTTCCTTCAATTATATATAAACTTACCTTTATACTATAAAAATTTGTTTTGTGTGTCTTGTTTTATTGTGGGCCAATGTGTGTAATACTATAGGTTGTATCTGAGCCATATCAACAAATTGGTATTAAGTCTGTTCCATCTCCATTTCAAAGGAGATTTCCTTGTTCTAAAAAAATGCATACATTCCTTTCTTCTGGTAAGGCATTTGGATGGCCTTACCGACCTGACCTTCTCCTCCACATAGCTCTTGAAGCAGGATATCACTTATCAGCAGTTGTTGCTGTTTGGATCCCTTTCCTTCTCCCATCTCAGAAATTTATGCTATGGACAAAGTAAGCTGAGTGAGGGTGCATGGCGAAAAGGCTAAACTAATAGAAAATAGGCGTGATGGTTTCTTTTCAGAAATAGAAGCAAGTTGGCAGCAAGCCACACTTGGTGATTGAAAGAGGAAAGTGTGATGGATGACCTAGACTTTCTGGTACTAATAGTTTGAATTAAGAAAATACTTGAAAAGAAGAGAGAACTCGTCTGAGGAGAATTGACTTCAGTATCTTGGATCACTGAAGCTAAGGGTATCTATAGGCTCCATTTGAGAGTTTGAATTACATATGGAAACATACAAGATAGCAACTCAAAACAGAAGATTAGATAGTACATGAGAGGTCATGTTGATCTAGTCTTATCCTTATCTATCTCAGAGTCCTTATCAAAGTCCAAATTAGATCTAGATTGGTTAAGCCTACCAGAGTCTAGATTAGATTTGGTTTGGTTAGGTTTATCTCCAATATGCCCCCTCAAGTTGAACAACCGGATGTGAAGCTTGGACCATAGAAGACTGAACCGAGGTGTGGCTAGAGGTTTGGTGAAAACATCAACTGCCTGGTCTTCAGAACAAATGTAACGGATGGATAGTTTGTTAGCCACGTAGAGATCTCGCAAGATAGGTAGCACCGAGATTGGCACACCACACTGTAGGCTTTAAAACAGGAAAACCCAGATCGGTCAAGAGAGATTGAATCCATAGAACTTATGTGAGAGTATTGGCAAGAGATCGGAATTCAGATTCTGTACTTGAACGAGCCACAATATGTTGTTTTTTTGAGCTCCAACTGATGAGGTGACGACCCAAATAAACAACAAATCCTCTTGTAGACCGCCGATCATCCAGACAGCTGGCCCAATTAGCATCCGTGAACACATTCAACAGAAGAGAGGTAGAGGAGGAACCAAAATGAAGACTATGATCAAGTGTGCACTTGAGATAACGTAGGATGCATTTCATAGCAGACCAATGCTCGTCAGTTGGTGTCTGAAGAAACTGACAAACCATGTTGACGGAGAAGGAGATATCCGGTCTAGTTAAGGTAATGTGCTGAAGTGCACCAACAACGCTCCTGTATTCAGTAGGGTCAGAAAGAGGTGTCCCTGATGTTCTACTTAGCCGAGTAGATGCTGCCATCGGAGAATTGCAGGGTTTGGCTCCATCAAGTTTGGTACGATGCAACATGTCCAAAATATACTATTTTTGAGAGAGGTGGAGGCCGCCAGAGGTCTATTGTGCCTCGATTCCAAGAAAATAGTGTAATGGGCCGAGGTCCTTGATAGGAAACACTGCCGAAAAGTTGTTGAAGCAGGGAAGAAATTGCGGAGGAAAAGTTGCTAGTAACTATGATATCATCAACATACACCAAGATGTACATAGTAATGGACTTACTCTTGTAAATAAACAATGAGGGATCAGCAACAGAATTTCGAAAGCCCAGAGTAAGTAGAGTGGAAGTCAAGCGAGAATACCAGGAATGAGGAGCTTGCTTGAGTCCGTACATGGCCTTCTTCAGCTTGCACACATAATCTGGGCAATCTAGATGTTCAAACCCCTTGGGTTAACGAACATAAATGTCTTCGGCAATGAGGCCATGAAGAAATGCATTGTTGATGTCCAGTTGCCGAACAGACCAGTGGTGAATAGTGGCAAGAGCTAGAATGGTGCAAACTGTGACTGGTTTTACTATTGGACTAAAAGTATTAGTAAAGTCAACGCCTTGTACTTGATAAAAACCTTGAGTGGCAAGTCTGGCCTTGTATCACTCTAGAGAGCCGCCTTACTTCCATTTAATTTTATAAACCCACTTAGTACCTACAATGTTTATGGACAGATGATAAGGCACAAGATCCCATGTGTGATTCTGCAAGAGGGCATCGAACTCCAGCTGCATGGCCGATCTCCAATGCGAAGATTTGGTTTCTTCAATATAGGAACGAGGCTCCATTTCAGAAGAAAGAGAGCTAAGCAAGGCGGCTGGTATAGGGTATCTCGTGGTTAGATGGGACCGAACAGGGAGAGTGCCATCCATGGAACGTGTAGTCATAGAATGTTTCCAGGTGGATGGTAGAATAGCCGGTGTAGTAGACAACAGCTCCTCCATCATACGAAAGTGAGGTTGCCTGCGGACAGGAGCTTCAACTGGAGAAGTATGTGCATCTGAACTGGAAGGAGAGCTTTCTGGTAGAGGGGCTGTAGAAGGCGGCTGAACTGCAGAAGGAGATCCTTGAAGTTGAGGGGATACATGTAGATAGAAACCGGGGGGAGCACCAAAAGTGGACGATGGAGGGAAACCAAAAAAGAGATCCTCATCGAACACTACATGGCGTGCAATAAACTCTTTACCTATCAATGGGTAGAAGCATCTGTACCCTTTATGAGAATGATTGTAACCTAGAAAAATGCATTGCAACAAATGGTATTGAAACTTGTGAGCATTATATGGCCACAGGAGAGGATAACAAGCGCATCTGAAACACCGTAACATAGAGTAGTTAGGATTCTTCTGAAATAACATCTGAAAAGGAGATGAACCTCGCAAGGTGGGAGAACGAAGACGGTTAATCAAGTATACGGTTGTCTTGGCTGCATCGGCCCAGAAGGAGAAGGGGAGCTTGGAGGTAGCCAGTAGAGCATGGGTGGATTCAATAATGTGGTAATGTTTTCTCTCAACTGTACTGTTCTGCTCATGTGTGTGCGGATAGGACAACCGATGGGAGATACTCTGTGAATCAAGATAGAAAGAGTGCTTGCGATACTCCCCTCCCCAATCAGATTGGAAAGCACGAATTTTGGAGTTGAAAAATAGTTCAACATGTTGTTTAAATTTTAAAAATACCTCAAAAACATCAGATTTTTGTGCTAAGGGATATATCCAAGAAAGTTTGGAATAATCATCAAGAAATAACACATAATAAGAACACCCTTTATTAGACTTAACTGGGAAAAGACCCCGCACATCAGAAAAAATTAGTTCCAACGGACTCTGAGACCTAGACGAAGATGAAGGCAAAGACAAACGATGATTCTTACCCATTTGACAAGATTCACAAACAAATAAACTAGAATTTTGATTAGAATATGGTAAACCATACTGAGAGATGACTTGTTGGATGGTACGAAGTGCTGCATGACCAAGACGCTGATGCCAACCCTGAAGGTTTGTCCATTCACCAACAAGAGCAGAAGGTCTAATTGTCGAGCTGTGTGAAATGGATGCTATTTGATGGAAAGCAGTACAATCCTTCTCTAGTGACTCCTCGAAGCAGGATTTTTCCCATATAGTCCTTCACAAAGCAACAATCACTGAAACTCAAACAATATATCGTTGTCCTTTGTAAACTTACTAACAAATAATAAATTCTTATAGATTGCAGGAACATGACAGATATCATTCAATGTGAAGGCATGCTGATTAAAGAGAAGAGACGAGGAACTGGTATGTTTTATTTGCAAACCTTGGCTGTTACCCACTCTGACCAATTTTGGATGTTATCGGCGTCGAATGTCATGTGATGTGTCGCACTTGAATCCGGATACCATGTTGGATCAAACGATGAATTACCACTATTGTATGAAGCTGCAGTATGGCTGTTGTAGGCGGCAGGTTCGTAATTTTGGTCATTATTATTTGCAAAAATATATTTCGCCTTTCTGCAGGTGAGCGTACCATGTCCTGGTTTATTGCAGATCTGACAAATAATCGGAGGTGCCTTACCTCCCTTGACCTTTACCATGGCCGTAGGTATTATGAGATTGTTTTTGCTGATTTTGGAAACTTGAATTGTTTTTTGGTTTCACTCCAGCTACATTAGCAGCCGGTGAAATAACTAAATCAGGCGAGATGTGCCCTTGCTTTTGCCGATTTTGGAAACCTAAATTGTTTTTCGGTTTCACTCCAACTACATTAGCAGTCGGTGAAATACCTGAATTAGACGAGATGTGTCCTTGCTCTTCGAGCCAGCTCTCATGGTTCAGAAGAGAGCTAATAATATTATGCACACCAAGGGTATGCACATCTGGTCTGTTGGTTATAGTAGTCACAACAGACTCAAGTTCATTCCCTAACCCAACTGGAATATAAAGAACCAAATCAAATTTACGAACAAGTTCAACAACAATAGACAAACTTTCCGCTATGGATTTTGCTTTTTGAATGTAAGCAGAAATAGATAGAGACCCTTTCTTTAAACTGTGCAACTACTTCCTGAGTTGTAGGATGCGAGATCTAGCATGGGTTGAATAAGAAGTAACAAGAGAGCACCATACCTCTACTGAAGTCGAAAATTCCACAACTTGGGCCATGACGCCCTCAATAAGAGAAGAAATTAACTAGCTTAGAACAAGTTGATCAGTATCATACCATTTAACATATTCAGGGTTCAATATACTCCCTTCGCCTGCCGGATCAAGTATCATCTCTGGTGGAGGTTGCATTTTCCCTTCAACAACATCCATTAGATGGTGATGTCAGAGTATAGGAAGAAACTGCACATGCCACAGCAGGTAGTTGTCACTTCCTAGCTTGATGGGGAGATAGTGCGTCACATTTTGAAGAGAGGGAATTGAAGATGTCAATCCTGAAACATTCGAACCAGCATCGACATTGGTTCAGCTGCCATTGCTTCCTTGAGAGAACTCTATCGGCTCTGATACCAAGTTTGGATTAAGAAAATACTTGAAAAGAAGAGAGAACTCGTATGAGGGGAATTGACTTCAGTGTCTTGGATCACTAAAGCTAATGGTATTTATAGGTTCCATTGGAGAGTTTGAAATACATATGGAAACATACAAGATAACAACTAACAATAGAAGATTAGATAGAGTACATGAGAGATCATGTTGATCTAGTCTTATCCTTATCTATCTCAGAGTCCTTATCAAAGTCTAGATTATATCTAGATTAGTTAAGCCTACCAGAGTCCAGATTAGATCTGGTTCAATTAGGTTTATCTCCAATACTAATGAAGGTTTTGATACAGAAGAAGATTGAAAGAGGAAAGACGTAGTTCCTCTTCATCCTTTTAATCCATCCAAATTGTCTTAAGGTTATTGAAAATTTTCATTGGTTGGACTCTATTTTGAAAATTTGAAGAATAGTGGAGGGCAAATTTGACATTTTACTTTTTCGTTAGCCTTAACAGTGATGCCAATTATATGAAAATTTAGAGATACTTTAAGACAATATGTAAAGAGTAAGGATAGAGTTAGTTAATTTCCTAAACCTTAGGAGTACTTTAAGAAATTTGCCCAACAATTTATTGCACCGTCTTTTAATGGATAAAATAATTTATAATCAAATAAATAAAATATGCAAAGGTATAATAATCTACCCAATTTCAATTTTAACCATGGTTTTAAAAAACGACCCAGAAATAGAATCGTTCTAGCAACCGGTTTTTAGGTTGATGGTTCGACCGTCCAATTCGAATGGACGGCCCGTTCTGGCAAAAAAATTAAAAAATGGCCAAAAACCGTTGAATGGGTCGATGGTTCGACCACCCGAGTCATCGAGTCATTGACTGATTCAATGATTTTTGGCCAAGGACTGGGTTTGGGGTAAAACAGAACCAGTTGCCTGAGAGGGTTCCCAAGCCAAATGGTCTGACCATCCGGGTCAATAGCGGTTCGAAAACCATGATTTCAACCCTTAAAGAACTCACAATCATGTTAAAAACTTATTAACTAAAAGACAAAACAATAAACTTTTCAATTCAGCCACTTCAGCCATTATAAATGGCCAATGATTCAAATTGGGCAGAATTGGCTAATAGGGCAACATTCATGTTCAACCGCCATTAAATATTTTTTTTTGGTAAACAAATAAGGAGATATGAATATCTAAGAAATTTTTTTTTTAAGGCAAAATACCAAAAATGAGGTGTTAATGGAAAAACACCTGTCTCTGTTTGTAAAAGTTCCCCAAAATATTTCTTTTTGTGGAGAAGATGGAAAGAATCGTTGAAACTAATTTGATTTAAAAATGTCATGAATTAGCTAGTTACACTGGTGAAGATGGTACCGCAAAATTTATACTTAAAAGTGAAATAACATTTACTGTTGTAAGAGGATGGACTCGCAAATCACTATAATAGTATAGAAGAATGTCATAGACCTTGGATGATAATAACTTAATAAGTGACCACAATGCAATGGTGCACATGCAACACTCTCATAGTCTCATGAGGGGTAACGCATGGAGAGATCGTGAACAGCTCATGCCTATATATGTCTATGTTGTTGATCAAAAGGAAATATAGGTAATTACTATTTTATCCCATTTTCATGGTAACTGGCATTCCTAAGAATGTTCTCAATAATATAGACTGTTGGCCCCCAGCAGCCAAAGTTTTTCTTTGATTCATTCCCACTACGCCATTTAACATGTGTCCCTGCTGAATCAACCTAAGGATCTAAGCCTTAATTGCGTTAGGCTATGTTTGGTTTGAAGGAAAATGTAGGGAAAGGAAAGAAAAGATAGGGGAAGCTTTAAAAACTTTGTATAAATTTTCCTATTTTTCCTTTCCTTTCCCTATCTTTTCCTTCAAACCAAACATGGCCTTAGGGAATGTTACGGAATTTCTCATTCCATGCATACATGCATGAGTCCCCTATCTATATAGGAGAGCCCTTCCCTTGAGGGGGAACTTCCAACACTTTAACCTTCTTAGCCATAAGTTCTTTTACCTTCTTGTCTCTAAGTGGACTACGTCTTCTCCTATAACTGATTTTCTTTTCAATGATGGCTGATTAATAAAATTTTAAGGTGGCTACCCCTCTACTTGGAGTAAAGTTTGGGATTAAAAAAGTGAGAGAAAAACATATTGAACAATTTAACATAAATATTCCTAAACTATAAAATCAATTAGCTCAGATTGTACTTGATGAAGAATCCATTTTAACCTAGAAGAACACATATGGCAAGATTCTTAAATTAGGTGGTTTGTTGAAAACTAATGTTCGAATTAATTTAATATCTCTAGTTTTTTAGTTTTTGAATTATATGATTGTTATGCTGAATTTTCTCTCCATGTTGACAAGCAATTGATGTATACATTTAGACTAAAATTCTAATATATGAGTTCCCACCATTTTGCGATGTATCGAATGTATGTAATCATATATAGGTGACATCCAACTCATGAGACATGATGGATATTGAGTGATCAAGAAACAAATATATTATCTAGTATCCAGTTAGGCTGTGTTTGGTTTTAAGGAAAAGGTAGGGAAATCTAACCAAACTTTGTATAAAATTTTCTACCTTTTCCTACTTTTTCCTTCAAACCAAACATAGCCTTAAGTTCTAATGTTTGGTGTGTATGAATTTTAGAAGAATATGATCTGATATTTGTAAAATTTACTACTTTTCTTCCATCTAGTTTCAACCTCAATACTTAATACTTAATGGGTTGTTTCATATGCCTTCAACTTCATTACTATACCTCACAAACTATACTTTGATCCGTCCAACTGACAGGAAAAGCCACTACCCCCTAAGACCTAGCCCTTCTTTATTCAGAAAGGAAGACATTTTGATCTCCCCCAACCCCCCCACCCCAAAAAAAATAAATAAATAAAAATATGAAGTCAAACCAAATCTAACGTCAAGAAGAAGAGATATTTCAAGAAATGCTGGAGGCATTTCGATGTTCTCTCAAACAATATTAGAAAATAATGTGAGATACAGTAAATTAAGTAAACCATTTCATTAAATGTGAAGACATATTTTCACAATCAAAAAATTTGACCAGTTCTCTTCTGCTGAACTTGTTGAACTTGTCTAGTTTCGTGGTTAATGATTTGGTTACTGGGGAAACCTTGAGACCTAACATGTAGCCAAACAAATCAGCGACTCAGGATGGCAATTTCTTATACACACCCAACGTACCCACTGTAAGTTGTAACCCATGCATCCAAACCCATCCATCTTTATTGCGGGTTGAACATGGATTGAGGCATCCATTAGGGAGACCAGATCTGCTCCTCACACTGACCTTACAAGCACATTCTACTGTGCATTGGAAACATTTCCCATAAATATTGTATTCATAAGTATGAGAGATGTTCCTGATACATGGTGGGATGTGCCTGTGAGGTTGTTGTGAAGGTGCACTTTGTGAGGAGCAGATCCAGTCTCTCCATTAGGTCAAATAAAATGGGTTAGGCTGGGTAGGGTCAAGGCTACCCATTATTATGCACTTAGGTACTATTTGGCAAGTCTTTTAGGAAGGTGTCTTACCTCAGCCTAGATGCTAAAAGATGTAATGAGCTTTTGGGGTATTATTTTTAAAAATCTCCACCATTTGCTAAGCATCCTAGTCTACATAAAATAAAATCTAAGGGGGTGTTTGGCAAGTTTTTTAGTGTGGTCTCTTGGGCTTTTGTGAGATTTTATTTTAGAGTATAGGTGAAAAGACGAAAATAAATCACACTACCACTTGAGAGAGAGAGAGAGAGATCAGTTGGAAATTAAGTGTCATATGCCATATGCTTTGGATCCACCAACTGTTAGAACCAACTAACCCTGTTCGTCACATTGTGCTTTACCTTATCATTCCTTTCCCTCTTCTAGTTTGTTTTTTTTTCTTTGTTCTTATAGAAAGAAGTTTTTAATGTAAGATTTTACTTCCTAAATCTAACACTGTACTGTCTACTGTTTTTAATTACCTTTCTTATTGAGCCCGATAATGAACGACGGCCATGATCTATTATCTAAGATTTATACAGAAACCAAACTTTTCTGATACCTTGCTTTAAAAAAGAGTACCATTTTAATTACTTCGTGCTTTCTAAAATGATATCAAATACTATCTGAACAATCAAGTAGATGTAGCCAAATGAATAAAGAGCCTACCACCTATTAATTTAGGGTAGAATTTTTTGCCCCATAGTGGAATCATAAGGTCAATTGAAAAGCAGAAATCAATGGTGGCAGGTCCTTTAAAAGTGCTTCCAATCACCATCTTACATCTTGCAGAGCTTTTCGTGTGAAAGTCTATACAACGAGGCAACTGGAAATGAATGGTCAAGATATATACAAACATTTTGTGGACCCATAATACATGGCCCTATCCCTTTAATAACAGTTGAGCTTGGTGGTCCATATGGCTAGGTAGAGCAAATAGGAGGGGTTTAGCTTAGGTTATGTTGAAAATGGGTTTAAAGCAGGGATGGCTTTGGTTGGGTCAGACCCATATATTTGGCAGATGGGTTACTAATGGGTGTGGCCTGTGGCTGATTAGTGGATGGGATGTTCTTCAACCCATATCTAACCCAACCCAACTCACCCAATTGTCACCCCTATCAGCCACATATAATTGCATAATAATTAATTAATATTGTTTATCAAAACTTATGTTAGGAAATAATTAATTAAACAATGGTTACATGTGCCAACAGTAGTAAAACCGGAATTGTATTGTCTAAATAATGCATTTAGACAATTCCTCAGCCAAACGTAGTATTTGTGGCTAAGGTTTTTGTATGCTGGTTCATGTTTAGTTGTCAACTAGCACAAGCACATCGGTTAATTTAATCTATATAGTTCAGATAAGATTAGCTTAGATACATCTAATAGAAAGTTTTTTTTTTGAAAGTAAAGAAAAAACACAATTTTCTATTGCATATAATAGAATGTTAGGATGAAACCTGGAATGAAATAATCCCCTTGCACATTTTCTATTGCGTATAAAACACAATTTCGCCATCTAAAGTGAAGGAATTTTCAGATTCTAAGAAAAGATCGAATCATGTTTCAAGGAGTGAATTAATCTCCAATTGTTTTCCTCGTACCAGAAACGAATTTATTTCAGACGATCACCCCGTAGACATAAATGCCATGAAAAAAACTAAAATCAGAAGATTTTATTATTTGTCAGTTGAATTCACTAAATTACATTGTTTGAAGTTCTCCCATTGTTTTGTGAACCTAAAGAAAATTCTTCTAGTTTGTCTATATGGTTTTTTTTTTTTTTTAACTGTTTGATATTGGTATTAGGAAACTAGGCAATTAAATATGAGCCTCAAAAGGTTTGACGTAGATTGCTATGACTTCAGTGAAAGGAACCTTGTTAGCTGGTGACATCCCCAAGTCCTGCAGTAATTAATAAAAACGGGAGATGAATAAGATGTATCAGGAGTTAGTGATGAATTATTATAAGGAAGATGAAACCACAAAAATAATCAAGAGAGCCCAAGATAGTTGAAGCTTTTGAAAATTTTAATACCAGGGTTTTCAATCTGTTGCAATTTGCTCACTGAGTTCATATATCAGTGGAAACAAAACTTCCTGATGGCATACTAAGTGATGGATGAAGTGGGGAAGACCATTCAGAACCTAACTGAAACTTGGAGAGGGGGGGGGGGGGGGGGGGGGACAAGAAAAACTTTCAAGAACCAAGTTGTTTTCAAACCAGCTGATATGATTTTGTTTTTCTTTTGGAACTGGCAACAAGAAAAACAGTTCACATTGGACAACACCCCCTAAATTTACCAACGTGAATCAATGTGGAACTAAAAACATTGGAACATGGATTTCACATAATAGAATGGATTGGGTTGATTTAGTACTGACACCGCAGAAGAAAAAGGAAGCCATTGAAATTTGCAAAGGGAGAATCTGATAGAAACAGCTTATATATAATAAACTTGATGAGCTTAGAGAGCAACAAGAAAGCATAAGGTTCAAATCTGAAAATAAGCATCAAATTTGACCAAAAACTATAAGAATAATAAAAATAAGCTAGCATGCTTGATCCCAGGTTGGAATACAATGAATGTGTGTAAACGTACTGCTTAACAGGAACCCCAAACCCACCCCACAAAAAAAGGAAAAACAAAAAGAAAAGAACGATAAAAAGAGAGAAAAAGGAAGAAAGATAAGGGGTAAAAGATCAAAGCAAAGAAAAACCACCACAAAAGAAGAAGGAAAAGAAAAGCTTATACCTGAAACCACCTCCCTCCGAACAATTAATAGAAAATTTCTTCTGTACTGATATTTACTTTTCAACCCCAACTGTTTTGTTCAAAGTACCACTTAAGCCCCATCCCAGAACCCATCAATTGCCTTAAACCTTACCCATCTTTAAAGGCAACCAATGCCTCTTCATGGGAAGGACCCATAAATAGAAGTTATAAACCATTCACCATATGTCCTTCATGAAGGAACAAGCTAAATAAGAATCAGAGAGAGAGAGAGAGAGGGAATCAATTCAATGACGTGTCCAGTTACGTGGGTATGCAAGACTCAAAATGGCAAATATGTGGACTCATCCCAATGGAGTTTCCTACCAAAAGAAAGTACCAAACGCCAAAAAACCAAGCTAAGGAAAGAAATTGAAACTTTGGTTTGAAGTTTCGACTCTGTGCAGTGAATGTACATGTGCATCATACCAACATTTAGAGAGAGAGAGAGAGAGATTAGGAAATGCCGTTACACCATGGCGTAGAAAGTTGACTCTACCCTTGTTTACGTAGGAGTCTACTTTCCAAATTTCAAGTGTTGATAAATAGTATTCCACGTTCAGGAACAGAGGAACACTGCAACACATTATCATCATAATTAGAGCAGAAAGACAAACGCACATACACAGGGGCGGAGAGAGAGAGAGAGAGCTTTATAGTATCATTCTGAAAATAAAACCCATGGTTTAGTTCTGCAATTGGCCCAGTTTGATATGTACAGTATTTCTTGGTGTCTGCGTTATGAGAAGATAAAGTTGGATATCTACAGTATTCTTTTAGAGACACGAGACGTACCTCAAATGGTTGCCCACTTAAGACAATTTAGATGGCTCCTTTTTGCTTCAGATCTTCACAAAATACAAGAAAAAGATACACGAGTAAATCAAGTTTCAATGACAAGCCCGAGATCAGTTCTGAGAGATTTATTTCTCAAGCTTTCATATACCAAATTAGAGAAAAAAAATTAATAACCCAAAATTAAGAAAGGAGATATTGTTCATAGACAAGATTGCAAAAAGTCTTAGCTACCTTAACATCTTTCGTAGGATCAAGTCCTTTCAGATCCACTTACTTCAATTAGTTATCTTTTCACCCGGTATTTTCATGAAAATTTTGGTCACAAAGACTCCGACAGATCTACTAACCGAAGGCCAATACCAATTTGTTTAACCATAATAACATAAATTTGTATCAAAGAGGGAGAAAGATGCGTGAAAACACAATTGTAGAAAGATTGATAAGTCAGTATTGGAGCTTACCACATGAAACGTAACAGAAAGCTAAGGAACACATATATATTAAATAAAATATTAAGGTATTGTATGTAAAAGTGATGCATACCCCTATATGAACTTACATCAAATCTGAGCAAAAAAAAAATACATGAAATCTATATGAACAGTAGAGGAACGAACATCCAGGCTGAGAGAGAGAGAACCATGAACCATGAACCATGTTGAGAGTTGAGATAATAATTTTGTCATTCAAGACCCTAACAAAATCCTAGACCCAAAGTCAAAATTCTCTGCGTAAATTGGAAGAAAAGATAAACAGAATAACACCCAGAAACACCGAAATAACATCATTAATAAATAATATAGGCACCCAGATGACCCAAAATCAAATACACTTCTGCGGTGTTTCTCCAGGGAAACCATATATGCCCACAGATGCAAAAGAGAAGAAAAACGAAATCATAGGGTTGGTTGGTACTTAATAGGGTTTCTCATGCTCCCGTCAACAGGTGAAACTGCCGCATGATCTGATCTCCCCCCTTGAGTGAGAAGTTTAGATCATGCTGGCAGCTTCAACTGCTAGTGGTGCACGACCATACTAAGAAAGAATTCTACAACTTTAATTCAGCCCACCAAGACCAAGCAAATGATCGATCTTCTTCCTCTTCTTGCATAAACCAAGGGAGGGCAAGGGGTGGCTGGAGACGATGGGATTAGAGGGATATAAATAGTGGGAAAACAGAGGAGGAGGAGGAGGAGGCAAACAAGACTTGGTTATCTCTTGGGACAAGTAGTCATTAGTGGTTTTGTTATTATTAGAGACTAAAAAAGCTGTGAGGAGAGTAAACAAGTAATAAACAGAGAAATAAAGGACGTGGTCCCAAGTGTGGCAAATTGAATATTGTCACGCTCTCAGCACCATGCAGACATGTTAGTGAGAGTTTCTAAATTTACCAATAGCTTTTATTTGCTTTAGGTGGGGGACCCTTCTTGCACACCTTCACACCCTCCTCTCTCTCTCTCTCTCTCTCTATAGCCTATATATATATAGATATGCGTAAGCATTCTTCATCCTTGAAGCAAAAAAAGAGTGTCAAACACGAGGAGCATATGGGGGACCATCTTGATCTTGCATGGCTCGTTAGATGTTGTTGCATAAGGTTCACACACTAAAGGAGAAAGAAGAAAGCATCTTAACCTTACAAAATCATGTGACTCTCTCTCTCTCTCTTGTATGTGTGTCTGTAAATAAATATAAAATTATATATAAATCGTTTCCCTCCTTTACTTACTGATGATGAACTTTTACTTTGTAAATAATGGTTTCCTTCTGCTGGTATCTTGCTACTGGTACATATGAATGGTGACAGGTATACATAACAAGAAGTTATTAAAGACATTACCAGGTATTAGGTAACACTTGGAGGATTAGACTGTAAAGTGATTTAGCTCATTCAAGAAATTGAGAAAATGACATGTTTTCCTGAAAGTGATTGTGATTTCGACGTCTCGTTTCTTCTAGTTTGAATCCTTTAGTAGGTTTGTATGGATGGAATCAAGATATGTAGAGTCACTCCTAGAATAGTAGCCATTATGATGTGGCAAGAAATGTATTTATACAGAAAACTTCCCAAGAATTATTGACTTGTATGGGCTCTTCTAAAAACATATTCATTGGCTTTGCATTACCTTTTTCAGATTTTAATTATTTGGTGCATTCAGACCCGGAAGGAATATTTCTCTTTCTTTCGATATATATTTTTTATTGAATGTTTTCTCGTTTTCATTCTGACCCTTTCAAAAACTCAAATAGAACATCATCTGTTGGTTAGTATATATATTCTTGGTGTGATATAAGAGAAATTCTATTACAGTAGAACTAATAAATTAAGAGTGGGATTTGGGACCCGTAACTGGAGTACTTAAATCCATTATTGGATGATTACAATGAATTCCCGGCCATTGCAGGTCAAATCAACACCTCCTAATCTTTGTCAAATTATTGCCAAGAGGCCCCTTATTATCTCACATCTAAGCTTTATGCCTTGAGTATCTTGGGTCCAATTTATGATCCTCCTTTTAAAATATAATATTACTAATATGCACACCACATAATATATTGCTTCCTTCATACGTTTTATTATGCAGCGACTTCGTGTGCCTTTTGTACCTAGCTCTGCAAGTTTAGATGGTATTATATATGGACAATATGTTCTATATAGAGGTGCAAGTCTAGCGGGTTGGGCCGGTTTTATGGTCAATTCAGACCTAATCTTAAAATTTGAGCTTAAGGTCCAAGTCCGAGGTCAAGTCCAATCTTCTTAATCTAAGCCCAGCCCGTAGTGTACTTTGATGCATTCGGGTTGGGCTCGGGTTGGACAATGAACTCACTCTAAAATTATACATATATATGTATTAATGCAAATATGTATGTAAATAGGTAAAAAACCCCAACTTCTTGAACTCGAACCTAACCTGAGGACCAAAAATCCAAGCCCAGCCCGTGTAAAATTTTAGGCTCGGGGGGCTGGGTCTACCTAAGTTGCACCTCTAGTTGTATAATCCACATAAATAGTTTGAATTACCAATTAAAAGAGCTTGATTTTCAAATGCCATCTAACATATTTTGACACAAAATAAAATCAACCCAATTGGATAATTTGATCAACTGCAGTGTCAATTGGCCATTACCCAATGTTGGTCCCAGCTATCTGAGGTCTTGGAGGGATAAACTAGATGTGGTCCCAAGCTTTGACATTTAGACTCGAACTTGTGTTCCCATCACTAGCCTGAGGTTCTACCAATTACACCAAGTAATGGTTATAGATGGCAATTTGACCCACTCCGGTTGGGACAGGTTTTTTGACACTTGGTTGGGTTAAACTTTGGTGACCGGGACAGGGTGTGGTGGTATTTGTCCCTGGTCCACCCTGCCCCGACCTCGAACCTGAATCCGTCCTGATTACAAGTGTTTCTATGATTCTGTGTGTATATTTTTAATATATATTATATTATATTATCAAGTTGTAGGTAGGTTTTCAAAAAAATAAAAAAAGGGAATGCAAGAGGAGCAAATTTGGGGATTCCTGTTCCCCACAAGAACAGGAATGGGTTTAGGATTTGTAGCCCTGTTGGGGTAAGGGGCAAGGACAGAACAGGGTCATATTTGATTCGAAGTCATAGACAAAATATGCAAAACCCAGCCCCACTCCACCCTGTTGCCATTCCTTGGTAATTGGCCCCTATCTTTGTATAGTCACTTTTGATTTTACAGGTTGGATGTTGGTGGTGAGGTTTTGAGGTGGTTGGTTGTTATCAGTTTGGTGGAAATCCTATCTTGACCCTCTTGTATATATCTAGCTACTTTCTCTTTCACTCCCCTCTTTTTTAAATAAAATTTTTATTTTACTACCAAAAAAATTCTGAACAGACAATTAATTATAATTAATATTTGTCTAAAACAAACTAGCTAGAGGGTGGTGATGCTAGCGAAATTTTCTTCCATATGATATTATGGTATCTTGCGTCTAGCCAGTTCAGAGTCTGAATTAGTTGGGAGCACAACAGTTGGCCTTTTATGCTTCAAAGAAAATTTGTGGGTTGCATATATTTTATGTAACTTTCATTAACTGTTTGGCATGCCTTTCAACAGGCAGGCTGCTAACTTCTCAATGGAAACAAAGAGGAGCCCATGTTTAAGATGGGAACCTTACGTAATACTTTATGCCCACTAACTCTATTTAGCTATGTTTTCATATTTGGTAGCTTATGAGGTTTCAAATTAATGGAATATATAGCTCCAATGGAATGGTATATGATTCTTTTATTTTTTAATTTATATATGAAAAGGATTATCACCAACTTGTCTGCTATAATTTAGTTTTTAGCATCAAATATGATGTTTTGGAAAAATCAAGTTTGAAAAGAATATATTTTAAAGAGTCCAAAAAAATAAAAAGAATAAAAAAATCTCCACCACATGTTATTGACCTTATGGTTAGTTTAGACACTGATTTGTCTAGTGGGAGCATTCACATATATATATATAAATTTCTACATGGCCCAAATTAAAGAGTTTGGGAATTCTAACCTTGTAATTGGATTTCTATGGGGGTTTGATTGGTGCAGACTGAAATTAAAAGGGTTATTCTGTTATGTGGAGGACTACTGTTAAACTTTATATGATTTCTATAGACTGCTTATAATATGTATTCTGGTTAAAGTCAAAAATTAACCTTTGAGACCTTATTGGGATATGTTGTCTAACCTAGACTAGACAAGTATGTTGGTGTCTTTTCATTAATTTAAAATGAGGTCGCTAGGATCAGATGAGGTCAGAGAAATTTCTCTCTTAATGTTAGGGTTAGTTATGAATTCATGGGTACGTGGTCAATGCTTGGTATTAAAGAATTAGGTCTACTGGGGTTCAATTATCTAAAGGTCCATAAAGATTTTACATGTCTCTTTTTGAGTTTTAGAGGGCATGTGTAATTAACATTGATTTTGGTATTAAAATTTTCTTTTCTTTTCTCTAATTGGATTTCTTCTCCTCTCTGATTCAGCCAGTGATGATAGGCCATTATCTATTATTTGTATTGTTACTGCTCCATGGATTCTGACTACTATGTTTTAGACTTTCTGTCATTTCTTTATGTTAGTCACGCAAAAAGAAAATAGAAAGATATCGTATTATCTTTGGGGAATAAGGAGGAAGATTTTATTATTACTATTATTATTATTATTATTATTATTATTATTATTATTATTATTATTATTATTATAAGGAGGAAAATTAAAAAAATAGAAAGATATCATAATCAGAATTGTAATCGAAATGTCATTAAAATCAACAGAAATGGAATTTTATTCCCAAAAGAGGAGGAGGGAATGGCCATTCCCTCAAATGGGGGAATGTTATTTCATTAGGAATGAAAACGGGATTTCAATTCCTCCCAACCAAATAGTTAGAATCGGAATAGCCTATTCCAATACCAATTCCAAACCCCTATTATTCCTGTGAACCAAATAGGGCCTTATTCATTTATAAAAGAAGTTAATATTACCCCAATACAAGTTGGTAAATCATGAGCTAGAACATTTCTTTATGGAGTATAAAAAGCTTATATGGTCTAACTCTGCAAAGTCTATAGACTGTTTCTATAAGAAAAAGAGAGAGAGAGAGAGAATAAAGAAAACGAAACTCTTTAAGTACACTGAGGTGTCTTCTGGAACCCATTCTTCTATTTTCTACAAATGAGGTGTCTTCTGGTGAAGGACAAATTTTCACAATTAAATACAGCAAGATTTCTAACAACATCAACCTAGCTTTTTCTTTGGCCCTACTTAAGTGGAGAGACCCCATTCAACAAACAGTTGTGAAGTTCTCCTTATCACTAGGGCTGTTTATGGGTCGGGTTGGGTCAGTTTACTGAGGTTTTTCAAATTGATCTGACCTGGTCGAGTTACCTAAACTTGAAACCGAAACCAACCCAGTGTTAAGAAAAATCAACCTGGTTGGTTTGAGTCGGGTTGGGTTGGTTTCGGCTCTAAGTTCAACCATGCTTGACAGAAACTCAACTACAATAATGGGGGCGGACCAAGTTAGAAACTTAGAATAGAAGTTATTAAGAAAATATAAAGTCAAACTGTATTAGAGAAAGAAGGCTGAAATTTGTATATTTCAAGAAACCTTCTAATCTGAGTAAAAAATGACACCTAATTCTAATTGTAATTGGTTGCCTATTTGGTGTAAAAGAACATAGAAATTAAGCTTTTCTTTAAGTTTTTCTAAAAAAATTCCTTGTCTATTTGTCTTACGATACTTGCCATTAATGTTATTCCTAACTAGAATAATAGAAATTAAGTTAGGTTGTAATTAGAATAGAGACAACTTAGTTAAGTAGGAACTAAGCAGGTTGTAACTGCTAAGTAGGAAGTAGGAACTAACTACTAACTACTAAGTCGGTTCAGTTCGGGTTGGTTTCGGTTTTCACACAAAAAAACTGATACCGACTCGAACCATTGGTTTATGATGTTTTACAACCCGAAACCGACTGGTACTGAAGATAACCCGGCCGACTCGGGTTGGGTCGATCCGGGTTGGTCGATTTGGTCGGATTGAGCCTTCTTATGAACAGCCCTACTTATCACATGAAACCTCCCCTGTAATTTCTAACAGTTATGATTTAGCACCCTGCTTAATGTTAATAGCATTGTATCCCCCTGAACTTTGTGAAATCGTTGCATCTATACCCCCACTATTATCTTGATCTGATCAAAAGCAGAACAATTTTTAAAATATCCAATTTCTTACCCTAATGTTAGAGTTCCTTTTAAGGAACTACCCTTAATGGGTACTAGGAGTATTAGAAAAGGGTTTCTAGCAGATAAGGGCAACTATTTGCCCTGAATATCAATAAAAAAGTATTAATTTTATAAAATATCAAAAAAGGGCATTCGAACTGTTCATCGTCTTCCTCTTTCTCTGCCTATATTCATGCCAACCATTTCAACGGGTAAACGGCAGCCCGCGCTGGCTTCATTCCCTGCAAATCCAGAACCAAGGCTGTCGTCTCCAGACGCCAGCCCGCGTTGGTTTCAACATCTTCCTCTTCTTCAGCCTGTATTCATGCCAGTCATGAGGGATTCCGTCTCAAACATTGCCGGTTCAGCCATGGCCAGGGTGGACATGACCAAAGAGCAGGTTCGTTTGTTGCTTTTTCTATCTACATTGTCTAATCGATAGGAAAGCAAGATGATCGGTATCGGCGATAATCAGCAGCAGCTGGGTGATAGTAACAGAGGAGGCAGTGGTAGAAACGCAGGCAACACCGGTTTGGCGTCTGGAGACGACAACAGAGGAGGTAATGGTAGAAATGCAAGCAACACCAGTCTGACGTCTGGAGATGACGGCCTAGGTGCTGGGTTTGTAGGGAATGAAGCCAACGCGGGCTGTCGTTTACCGGTTGAAATGCCTGGCATGAATACAGGCAGAGGAAGAGGAAGAGGAGGACGATGAACAGTGCGAATGCCCTTTTTTGATAATTATCTCGCAAAATTATCTTATTTTAGTTATTTATAAAATTATTACTTTTTATTGATATTTAGGGCAAAAAGTTGCCCTTACCTGTTAGAAACCCATTAGAAAATTAACTTGCTCATCCCTACCGTTTAGAGATTGATTTAAATTATCCTTAACTTTTCTAACAATTGACTAAACATTTCCATGCTGTTAAGGTTTGTTAGCGTTTCATTACAATCCATTCCCATGTCACACCACGTGACATAAATTTTTTTTTAAATCATATATTACCTTTTTATGTGTCAATTTTGCCCTCCATTATTCTTTAAATTTTTAAATCTAAATAAGTTTCTAATTATTTACAGATTTCAAGAATTGATGTGGAAACTCTAACAATTTAGAAGATGAAACCCATGAAAAACAAGGTTGTTTGTACAAATTCAAACAGATCTGAACCCCCATCTGGAAAACTGTTCAGCTTTTGGGTTAACGATTCAATTGGAATTTTATTGTTTGGGGTTGATGAGAAGGGAGGATGCCCTGGCCCATTTTATGAATTTTATTGTTTGGGGTTGTCAATTGTTCATCTTTTATTTTATGGAATATGGTCATACAAAAAAAAAAATTGTTGGACAATTTTGATACATGACAGCCTGAAGTTTGTCCATGAATTTTGTCTGTATCACCTCTTTTCACTGGACAAAGCTTTCATCTCAGTGGCCTTGGACCACAAATGGTAAAAAGATTCATTCCAAATGACCTTCTTATCTTTCTATTTTAAAATTTTGATTAAAAGGGATTTAAGGAGATAGAAGGTCTAGGACCTATGAAATTAAAATATATTCTGTAGTTCTAGCTACAAGAGCCAAAGCCTATAATGAGGATCCTATTAAAGAATAACGTCAATCCAAATGTATTATGTACAAGGTCTCGCACCTAATTGTTTCAACCACTTAATTAATTAGTAGCCTAGCAAATACAATATTCTTCTTCGAACCTTGAATTTCAGTTGTCTAATATCACTTGAATCACTGTTACAATAATATGTTTTAATTAAAGAGTTATTTTGAACCAGAATGAAAATGCAACCAGGGGAGATCTGTCAAGAAAGATGGAACAGCTTCAATCAATGCAACCAAAGCAAAATTAAGATTTTGTCCTGAACATGCAATAAGGGTAGTTCAGTAACAAATCAAACAAACTTTTTCATATTAAGTTTTACTTTATGTTGCTTAATAAAAACATGATTTTGCCCAAATACCTACTTTAATTTACAATTTTTCTCTCATAATGGAGGGGGTTAAATTAATAATAAAGGTATTTTGGTTACAAAAGTATTAATTCCAAAAATTCTAAGGTGCATTCAGCCTTATGTATGGATGTAGATATCTTTCTTTAATGTTTTGTGATGCATGCAGTCCTACTTCTAGGTAATATTATGTGGGCATGATTTTCTTGGAAAGCAACACCAAGAAAGGGATTAAACACAATGGTTTACCTATTAGACCCCGTCTCTGAATATGATTCCGGATCGAGTAGGCACATTTGGTGAATTCACTGAGTTTACATCTCCACCTTACAACGCCCCACAGCATATTCCCGCTGTGTATTAGGAACATCTCCCGATGATAATACCAGTTTCAATGATGTTATCATTGGAAAATGTTTCCAATACATGGCGAGAATGTGCTGTGGGGTGGCCCCTTGTAGGGCGGATACATGATCTCGAACACACTGTAAGTATGTAGTAAATTTTAGGACACCTGTTCCATAAATACCCCCAATCTGGCTCTTCTATGATTCTAATTTTTTATATGGGTTAATTAATAAAATTTAAGTGGCAACATCCACCTGGAATAAAGCTTGGGTTAAAAATAATCCCCTCCCTCGCTAATGAGGCTACAATTTCTTTTTATTTTCAAAATGGAATGGATTTTCTGCTTTCTATCTAAGGTAATGGCTAAAAAGAAAAACATATGTACAAGTTATGCATTTTGTGATTACTTTGGGTTGCAACTTGGGTGGGTTCAAGTTAATTAAGCACTTACCAAAATTTGAATGGCCCCAGCCAGGATGCTATGTAAATTGTTCAAGTTGGGTTGTTGTTAGGTATATAGGTGAGCATGGGTCAATTCTATTCAGTTTCAACTTTCAAGGCAGTACATGGAACTTACTCTACAAGGGTTGGTTCCAAGTTTTTAGAACTAGAACATATCCTATTAAGATCGGTCTAAGGTTAGTTATAGTCTTGGTGGTTTTAGGGTTGGTTGCAGAGTCTATCCATGGAACTTATTCTTTCTTTACCCTCTTCCCCAAAAATGGAACCTGTTTTTGAAAAAATTGATTTTCAATAATAATAATAATAATAATAATATAGTTAAAATTTATATTTCCTTTATCGGCTAATTTGATTAGATTTCGTAATTTAATCATTATGATTTAAATTTTGTAAATATTATCTTTTTCATTACTTATTATACACATTCAAACATTAAATTGAATAAAAATGATCAAATCACTTAAGCTACTCAATGGTCAATGAGACCATTGTCTTTGTAACATGAGTGCCTAGGTCCAAATATTTAGATGGTCAAAATATTTTGGGACTTATTTCAAAGTAAATTTAATTCCAAGGCCACTTCCACCGAGCCCAACCATGGTTGATTTGGGTAAGGTAAACCCCTTGACCCTAGAACCAGCCTAGGTGGGGTTCACTTCCAAGAATTTGGAACCATACCCTACCCAGTTCAAGGTTGGTTCCATTTGACTCTGATTAGAATCTACCAATTTGCCAACTACTGATTAGAAATGGATGTGTTGGACACTTAAACTTGATTTGTGAAATAGTTTAAAAAAGAAAATATTCTATTGCAAATTAAAATTGAAGAATTGCACATAAACAAAATAATATTTAACTAATTTCTTAAAAGTAATTGATGCTATTCGATGATTATTTCCTTGGAAATTAATCTTGAAAAGGGTCATCAATTCGACAATAATATCTCATTGGAGAGACCCATCAAAACGTGGGTTCCCCATAAATATTACATCAATATTAAATGTAAAGTTTTTACACTGATTATCCAAGTAAAATTTTACACTTTTCCACCCATCACATTTTTCAAAAAGCACAACGGTCACTTTCACGGTTCAGTAGTGTATTTTTATATTTTTACACTGATTATAAAACTCTAATTAATGTTATCTCTTTATATTGCTGTTGAATTTTGTATTTTAAATTTCAGTTGTAACAAAACTTTCATTTCATCAGGCAATCTCCTATTTTCTTGGCTCGAGTTCTTCACTCACAACATGCATGGGGGAGACCTCCCGGGATCTTATTCGTGTGGCACAAGGAAATAGTGAGTTGGTTGTAAACCCAACTCAAAAACTTTGATATAGCTCAGTATCGAGAGAAACCCACCACATCAACTATAAGTTCAACCTGTTCTATGAGCGTCGAAGTTTAATGATGTCAGATATCTCTCTCTCTCTCTCGTCATATATACGATTCGATCCAAACATAGATGATGGTGTGGTAAGATGGACCAAACGCTACGTTTGCATTGGGTAATTGTTTTTTTTTTTTTTTTTGGGGGGGGGATTATCAATTAATGGTCGGTATTTTTGATGGTTCAGGAGACAGCAGTGTCGTTGTCCATCATACTCATATATGGTGCACCGAAAGGTACACCACCATAAAACCTTAACAAGTTGTCACCACTCAACTGCAGCATAGCTTATAAACATACAATGATACAAACCAGAGCAGAGCACTTGACAAGACACATCATCGTCAGCGGTCAGCATTTCCTTTACTTAATAAGTTTCTACTGAAAATGTTGAGACAACGTTTATGGTGTCGCATTAATACTGATCGATCAAGGCAAATTTACTAGACCCACATAATGCTTTGACGCTATTGACAGCTGCCACAGAGAAGAAGTTAGGTTAATTGGGTTCGATTAGATTTTATTGCAGAGTTCAAGCAAAATATAATAATATATAGCTTACGCATTAGCAGTCAATGACTCGATTCCTTTGCTAATATCAGATATCAGTTGAGTTGTGCCTGGAATTCTTTGTTGAACCCTATTCCATATGTTGTGATGACCCGCATTAGTGTCGATCCATTTTCGACTTCACTTCTTGTTTTCGTGCTTATATTCTTCAATACTCTTACTCCACCACCTCGCTTAACTTAACCGTCAGAATCTCTCCCCCTAGAATCATACACAAACTACACAGAGAGACTTCTAACATCTTTTCGTACGTGCTTATAAAATATAAATGAGACCCTCAAGCAAATCACCTTCGCAATTCCCAAACTACCCTCGATACCATCTTTAGTAACATCACTTCTTGTTTCTGTAGTGATGGATTTGGGTCTTTTGGTTTGCCCTCCCGCAAGCAACAATATGCTTGTTGTACACAAGGGTTTTTAAAAGATTTCCACGTAGAAAGGAAAGAAGAGGAATAGTAAATTATGTTCCAAAAAAATATTGTATTCCAATGAAACTTTGACCGGTTGATCAAATACTTTGTATAAATTTATCATGTGAGCTTGATGCTTGGTCGCCCAAATGATGAACAAGAGCTCTTTCTGGGATCCTCTTTTATTACTGAAGATTTCTTTTCACTCTCTGCTGCAACAGTGTCACATGATCATCAGAGAATGAGTGTGCTCAAACTCAAAGTACTGAGCAACTTTTTAACTTTTTGAACCACCAATGAGTGATAATTAAAGGAAACGATTGCTTACTCAGTTACTTGTTGCATCGACCGGCTCTCGATCGGTGACAGCCAGCTAGAGAGAGACGAGCAGCGGCAGTGCAGGCATGGCCCGACCACAACTGAAGAAAGACGCAAGAGAGACTGACCTTTAGGCTACAAAATACATGAATCTCGTATCAACTTAGCAAGGGGCTTCACGTCATTGCCACGGCCAATGTCTGGAAAAAGGAGAGAGCACTCCGACATCCTTTAATTTAACGGCGACAAAATTGACGGTGACAAAATACTTAAGGAATCCCAAATGGCCAAATCTCTCTCTTTCTCTCTCTCTTTGGCACCCGTGATAGAGGTTGCTTTTTGAGTTAGCAATGACGACAATATAGGTTGCTTTAGAGTGATATAACAACGACAAAAGTGCTTCTTCTCTCTCCTCTCTCTCTCTCTCCCCCCATGTATAAGATGTAATTATATATATAAGTGAGCTCAACAGACTTACGAGATCATCAAGGAGAGAATAGAAGCGGTTAACATGTCTTTTCTTGAAAATAACATTGCACGAATACGCACGCAAGAAAAGATTAGAAGAGTGGACAGGATGCCATGAACTCAGACTCATCACAATGAGATAATTGCTAAAATCATGAGAGTTTGAACGAGAGAAAATTCCTGTATGGAAGGAAACTAATTAATCCTACGTTTATTTGAAAGAACCAACCATGAGCTTAGAATACTTGTTTGGCAGATACAATCACCACGATCATCTCAGAGTCAGTTATTTCATCCTGGGCCGGGTCTTGTATCGAGTATCGCGCAATTAAGTAGAGATTGTTGGGATTTAGATATTCAGTCATCCACCTCTCAACTCTCACAAGAGGGGACCAGCTTTGGGCAACGGACTTCTTTATCGGGGTTTAGACTTACTGAACATAGCATGACTGAGAAAGAGTTTTTCTTTACTGAGAGTGGACTAGTCTATGTATATAAAAAGCTACTAGCTAGGATAGCAGATCTGTTCCAAGTTGGATCACGTCACATGTAGCTCGTCCAAATGATAATACTTTCTCAGCTTTTTAATTAATTGAAACCTCCAGTATAGCAGATGATTTAGTTTACAAATTCTATTTAATGCACCAACTTAGCCTTGATTTATTAGATAAAGCAAATTTATAAATTAATCGAATGAATGTTCTACTTGTTCTGAGTATCTAGTTGGTGATAAAATACTTTAGCTAGCTAGTCTGTTAATTGATTTACTTACTGTACCAGTCTTGTGATAGAGAGATCTAGAGAGAGAGATACTTCCTGAAAACCAATTACATTAGAGAGGTTAAAACAAGACAATTGAGGTTGAGAAAATCAATTAATCTGTTGGGTTGGGGTTAAATTTTTTCAAGTGTTTACAAAGAGAGAACCATTAGTAGTTAACGTGATGCCACCCTTCTGAAGTGCAACAAGACGTGGAAAACAACAATAATGAAAGTCACGATAGAAGACTGAAGTAAAGTTTCAGTTCCAAGTTCTGCACAAGGGAGAAGGTTTACCCAGTGCGATCACTCTCGTCTTATCATCATTTTTACTGCTGGAATCTCTCATCTGACAATTCGATAACAAAATCTTGGAAACTGCCAGCCAAGATAGAAATTTCTGAGAGACACTTGTATGTACCAACCATTTAAAAATAGACATTTGCTTCTCGGGATGCTGGAATTGGGATCACTCCATGCACATTATCTCCTGTAAATTCAAAAGCTTTCAGAAGGGAGGGGGCTCACAAGTCCAGGTAGGTGGTCCTTGATTCAAATTGTATTTTGTTCAGCAATGCAAGTTTTGATTGATTATTTCACAACTGCCACATGTGTTCATCACATCAAGTGGACCATCTTCATTCTTCAGCAATTCATAGAGGCAATAGTGCAAACGAAACACCACTTTGTTTATGCAAACCTTATACAAAGGGCACATGACATAGGGTTAGCTTAGATTACATGCAAACAAAAAATCTGAGGGAGCTGAAGAAACAAGCTGTGGAATGACGCTTAAGACACCAACTTCGGCTTGTTCTTGTTGCATCCCTTCGTACAAGCATGCTAAACATTAATGAGCAACCACTCTCCGGATCACCCTCAAGAGCATAAAGCCATAAACAAAACAAACGAAGGATAAAATAAAAAGGAAATTAGTTAATAAGAAAACACAAGTAGCCAGGATTCCTTGCAGAAGCTGGCATGCAGATGCAATGGCAAGAATGGTACTTGTTAAAGGAGAAATATAAAAATAACAGTAAAGGGTTTGTGAATGTTGGCACATGAAGAACATTAAGGACAGGAATATACTTACAGAGGTAGTCTCCATCTCTTGGTAGCTGAAGCTCAAGGGTTCAGATTTCAGAATCTATTTGCGCCCCAAAGAGGGAAGGAGTGAGGCTGTCAGAGCATGACCTAGCTAGGGTGCATCTTAAAATATATTACTTGGGTATCCATCCAACGCTAGATCATGCTGGCAGCTTCACTTATTCCCTTATGGGGCTCTGCACAACACTGAAGTCAATTTCTCCTCCTTGGGTCTCTCATGAGATAGATGAGAGAGAAAAATGGGTGGGTGCAACTTCTCATCCACCAACATTTCAAATAGCATAGAGAAAATGGGAAAAACCATTGATATATCAAGAAAGCATCACCCATATTGTGTGGGGGAAAAAAAGAGAGAAACTGAGAAACCCCCTTTTCGAGTTAAGATGATTTTCTTAGTTAAACCCTGGTCTACCTCCCTTAGCAAGGAGAAGATGGATAACAGGAAGGACGAATGGAAAAACATTTTTTTTAAGATTTTTATTCCTAAATCTTCAAAGAAGTTTTTCTTTTTATACTTTGGATGTAGAACCTTTCAAAAAAAGTTGTAAAAAACCTGATGTAACTTCGATACAGAGAGAAGACAACATGAAAGAACTAACCATGGAAGCTCTATGCCCTAGAAGAAATGGAAAGGCTATAACAGTGAAGAGAATGGTTGTGTAACCAGTTAAAAAAGATGAAGAAATTAAAATAGGGTGAAGATGAAGAGTGCAAAAGTGGGTGCACCTCACCAACGTATGTATAAAAAAAAAAAAAAATGTAAAGGAGAAGATAAGGTGTTTCATCACGACCACAAAGATGGAGTAGCAGAATAAAATAGACAAAGGATATGAGAAGAAACGGGGATGAGCACTCTCAAAGGATAAAGCGTGCAAGTAAAGAAATATATATAAGAGAAGTCTTAAAAGCTAAAGAAAACAAATAAATCCTAAAACAAAGAAACCCTAATTAAGAGAAGTCGGCATGCTACATGACAACACCCACTTGGTGGGTGTTATTTATAGAGCGAGAGGTGAGAGTTGAAACAACGTAAACTAGAGAGAGAGTGAGAGAGAGAGAGAGAGAGGTCACTGATGAGTCATAAAAAAGCAGCATGTGGGGTTGAGAGAGACGGAGAGAGAGAGAAAGAGACTCGTCCAGATAAGCTAGGTAGGTAGTAGTAAATTATAGGCTGAGTTATAATATGGAATAGGGTCAGAGAAAAGAAAGCATAGGGCGGCATGACAGGAAAGTGGAGGTGGAGGATGCATCAAGAGAGGAGCTGGAGAGTAGAGGGTAGGAGGTAGGGAGAAGAGAACCGTACCAAATTTTTCGAGCAGAAGGTTCTCAGGGAGTGCAATTATTGGGTTGAAATTTCAAATTTACACATTATCGATGCAAATTGGATCAGCCGTTTGAGAGGCCCAGCAAGCCCCAGTCCCCAACTGTCCGTTTCAGGGCTCAGTTGGGCTCTATTACCTGGCTGTGTTGTTCCTGTCTCATCTCAAAAAAAAAAACTCCAATCTAACGATTTGAGCAGATCCAGCCGTCTCTCCCTCTCTCTAGATGCCTAGGAGCAGCTAATAGGGGATGACAGTGTGGTCAGTTGCTAAGGAGGCTCGTGAGTGAATACACAGAAGTGCATTAATTTAAAGTTGAATTTGTACAAGATGGGTTTGCAAATTAAGACAACTTTTTTTTTATAGAAAATTAAGACAACTTACATAAATGATCCTTTGACTTAATTAACAGTTAATACCCAACCTTCCTATACTAATTAACCATGCCTTGTAGCCTTACGGGTGCTACAACTTAAAACTAGTGATTTAAGAGTTCCCCCATGCCTGCTGTGCTGCCCGCTTTCACCTTAGCTGTTCATTTGTATATTGATCTACTCTCCAGAGTCTACAATAATGTCTTGATTCAAGACAAATAAATGGCTTTAAACTTTCAAGGAATTGTCCAAAATTAAATCAGTTAAATCATGTTTGATTCAATTCTTTTTTTTTGTTTTTACTTAATATAAAATTCTAAAATGGATAAGAATGGGTAAAAATGGATAAAATGAGAAAATATTCTATTAACCTAATGCATTTTTCCTTAAAAATGATTTTTTTAAAATTTATAAGTGTCCTCTATAAAAATACAATTGTAAAAGTGATTTTATAAAAGTGTTTTTACAAAAGTGATTTTATAAAATTATTTCCGTAAAAGTGATTTTACAAAAATGTTTTCATAAAAGGGTTTTTATTAAAGTGTTTTCGTGTAAAAGTCCTTTCATAAAAGTACTACGGTAATTTCCTAATGGTAGCAGCTTTATAGGCTGGGTTTCCTCAATGAATGAAAATGAGTAAGATGGGATATGATTATTTTTCATACTGCAGGTTACTTCAATTCTTGTGCTATGAGTAGACCTATTCATGGGCCGGGTGGCCCGTCGGTAGAAAATAGTGATGCATACCAAGGTTCATTCGCTCTTCCCTCACTCTGTCAAACAAGATGCTGCTGCCAAGATCGTTGTTAGTGGAGAACCCTGATGGGATAGCAAGTTTCATCCAATCCAGTTAAACAGGAGTTCTCTCTCTCTCTTCCCCCATCCCTCATGGTCGCTCATTCAATTTTCTTTTATTCTTTGGGTTTCTCAGAAAACAGGGGTTCTTCCTCCCTATGCTTTATCAACACAAATTCAGCACCGGCAAACATAGTCACACGAACTCAGCACCAGTGACCATCTTTCTGTTAGGTCGGCAACAAGTCGGGCTTTAGGCTCGGGCCCGTGCTGTGGTCTTTTTATTAGGGCCGGGATCGGGCTCAAGTTGTAGGCGTGTTGGTCGGACTGGGCTTGGGCACGGGCCTACGAAAATCCTGTTTATGATGAGTAAAAGCCTGATCCGGCCTGGCCCATGAACAGGTCTACCTATGAGTTGATTTTTCATTCTAAAAGAATGTAGCACATGACATGACAAAAATTTTGTAACCAAACACTAATGTTATTCATTCTTGCCCAAAATGAACAAGAATTAAAAGAATGAGGCCTGAACCAAACATGACCTTAATGTTTGCAGATGATATTCTTATTTTTGGAAGAAGTAATAAAGAAGAAGCCATCCGATTCAAAAACATCCTCCTTCATTTTGGAAGCCATTCGGGTCAAAACTTAAATTTTAGCAAATCATCCATCCTATTCAGCTCAAATGTCCATCGAAGAAGAAGTTTGATCGCCAATACACTTGGAATCTATGAATGGGAAAGAAAATTATTTGGGTGCCCCTTTGCTTTTAAATGGAGGAAAGACTGCTGCTGCTTGAAATTTTGTAGTTGAGAAGGGTGGAAATAAACTGCAAACCTGGAAGGCAAATTGCCATTCTCATTCTGGTCGTGAGATAATGGTTTATATCTACAATTTCCTCCATCCCATCGTATTTCATGGCTATCAATAAGCTCCCTCTTGCTAGCTACTTGCATGAAGTTAAACTTCACAGCCCAGGATTTCTGGTGGGGCTTCTCTCAAGGACAAAGCTACATGTGTATCTCAAGAGTTGGAAATGTCTTGTTAAAAGCAAGGAAATGAAGATTCTTCTACTTCTTTTTGGAGTGTTTCTAAAAAATCTACAAACTCCTCCGTTTGGAATTGTATCTTGGACATACGAAAGGAGCTAATCAAGGGAGCCCGACTCATTATTTCAAATTTCAAATGGATGATGGGATAAGACCCTTGGCTCTCTCAACCTATTCCAAGGTCAAATTTAGAGGTCTCCAATTCTAAATTCGAATAGGCTCAATGGAACAATTAAGTTTTTCATTATCCAAAATTTCGATAATGAAGTTGCTCAGCAGATTCTCAATATTAATTGATCGAGCTCCCCTTGAATCCTCTCCAGCACCAAGACAGAATCTGTTGGACGCTCACTCTTGTGCCTTAGCACGACGACTTTTACAATGTCAAATTCTTGACCAACCAACCAGAGGGTCCAATCCCTTTGAACAATTCTCAAGCTAGTTCAGCTTCGGGTCTTGGCATTGTGATTATTAGAATTAATCATACTGGTGGTTTCCTCTTTGCTCGGGCTATTAGTACTAAGTGCACAGACTCGGATCTTACAGAAGCTATCAACTCCAGATCGAGCTGGTTTACTCTTGGCTCGCGATTTGGGTGCCACTCATCACATTCACCTCGAAGGAGATGCTCAAAAGGTACCTGATGAGGGCAGATTTGGCCCTCCAGTGAAATTGCGACATGTGGCACCTCGTGACAACTAGGCAAGTCCCCAGGCAACAACTTACCAAGTTGGTCCCCCCCCGGGCACCGGTCTGGCTGGCCTGGCGCGACCTGGCGCGGCCTGCGCGCGACCTGGTGCGACTTGGCGCGGCCTACGCGCGACCTGGCGCGGCCTGCGCGCGACCTGCGCGACCTGGCCGGATCAGCCTGCCACATGCGCCAACCTGGCAACCTGGCCCGGACACAGGCGCCGACCTGGCAATCTGGCCCGGACACAGGCGCCGACCTGACAACATGACCCGGACACAGGCGCCGACCTGATGACCTGACCCGGACACAGGCGCCGACCTGGCAACCTGGCCAGACACCGACCCCCCGACTAACACAGGCGCCGACCTGGCAACCTGGCCGGACACCGACCCGCCGACTGACACAGGCGCCAACCTGGCAACCTGGCCCGGACACCGACCCGCCGACTGACACAGGCGCCGACATGGCAACCTGGCCCGGACACCGACCCGCCGACTGATAGGCGCCGACCTGGCAACCTGGCCCGGACACCGACCCGTCAATTGACAGGCGCCGACTTGACAACTTGGCCCAGGCGCCGACCTGGCCGCCTGGCACAAGCGCCAGCCTGACAACCTCGAGGAGTTCATCACCGTACCCCGGTTCTGACGGGATATGACGTCTTACCATTTGAAGTCTTTTCACCCACCTAACCCGCGAGGGCACCACTATATAAGGACTCCGACCCCCAAAGCCAGAGGGGAAGAAAAAGCGTATGGTAACCCCCACTCTCTAGCTCTCTCATTTCTCTCCAAGCCCTCTGTAATCAGAATGCTAACTTAGGCATCGGAGAGTCCCCGCCGGGAAAATACCCCCGGGTCCTCTGATTCAGTTCCCGCAGGTACCTCAGCTCCCGCCGTCTACAAAGGAGAGAAAATCACCTCACGCGAGGGGTAGTCGGGTAGCGCTGCACCAGGGAGCTCCGCCATCCTCTGAGTTGCAGACCGCCTAGGAGCAAGTCAAGTGACGAGTTCGCCACCAGGGAGCACTACCAGGCAGTTCGCCGTCAGGCAGTTCGCCACCAGGCAGTTCGCCACCAGGGAGCACTACCGGGCAGTTCGCCACCAGGGAGCACTGCCGGGCAGTTCGCCACCAGGCAGTTCACCATCAGGCAGTTCGCCATCAGGCAGCGCCACCAGGGAGCACTACCAGACAGTTCACCACCGGGCAGTTCGCCACCAGGGAGCATCACCAGGCAGTTCTCCCCTAGGAAGTTCGCCACCAAGTAGCTCATCACCAAGGCACGTCACCACCAGGTCAAACACGAGGTACTTAGCCAAAAAAATTTTACACATCCCAAAAAATGGTACGTGACCAAAAATGGTTACATCAATTGGCGTCGTCTGGGGGAATACGCTACGAAAAGCTAAGTTCTCATCCTACAAAAGCTAAGTTCTCATCCTACCAAAGCTAAGTCCTCACTTTTTTGAAGATATCACTTTATAGTTTACATTTTTTATGAACTCAAAAACTATGCAGGGGGCTAACAGACTAAGTAGCTCTACCAACCTTACTTTCGATTCAAATGATGCCTCATCAGTCCTCTCCGCAAGGTCCCCCTACAAAGATGAGCTCTTCGTGGCTTCCACGGGAGTTGACGGCCAACAGACTACATAGGCGCCCTTACCGGCCGAGCCTTCCAAGGCTCCCGTGTGAGCTGGCAACCTAAAGTTAGTAGTGCTGCCCCCGAAGGTCGAGCCCCTAGTAGCTTCTTGTAGGAGTGGGTGACCGGCATTACAAAGCTGATGTAGAACAATCATAGCTCGACACCTCACAGGCAAAGCCTACGGGCCACATTACTGCTTAAGACCCGGTCGCCTCTCCGGCACGGGCAAAGTCAAAAAAGAGTAGACCACGAGTCACTCCCAAAAGCCTACAGGCCACATTACTGCTTAAGACCCGGTCGCCTCTCCGGCACGGGCAAAGTCAAAAAAGAGTAGACCACGAGTCACTCCCAAAAGCCTACGGGCCACATTACTGCTTAAGACCCGGTCGCCCCTCCGGCACGGGCAAAAGTCAAAAAAGAGTAGACTACGAGTCACTCCCAAATGCCTACGGGCCACATTACTGCTTAAGACCCGGTCGCCCCTCCGGCACGGGCAAAAGTCAAAAAAGAGTAGACTACGAGTAACTCCCAAAAGCCTACGGGCCACATTACTGCTTAAGACCCGGTCGCCTCTCCGGCACGGGCAAAAATCAAAAAGAGTAGACTATGAGTCACTCCCAAAGCCTGCGGGCCACACTAATGCTAAATATCCAATCGCTTTCTCAGCAGGAACAAAATCAGCAAAAGTGAACTATAAGTTGCCCCAGAGCCTAAGGGCTACACTACTGAAACCGGCGGAGACCCCCTCGTCTTACTGGCAGCTCGCCACATACAGGCAGCTCCCAAAGCCTAAGGAATTGGATCAAAACTTACTAGCTCGTCGACTTACGGGCCAAAAGAAATCTACTCCCTTCGCTGAGTTACTCTCAGCTCGGGAGTGGGGGGCAATTGATGAGGGCAGATTTGGCCCTCCAGTGAAATTGCGACACGTGGCACCTCGTGACAACTAGGCAAGCCCCCAGGCAACAACTTACCTAGTTGGTCCCCCCCCCCCGGGCACCGGTCTGGCTGGCCTGGCGCGACTTGGCGCGGCCTGCGCGCGACCTGGCAATCTGGCCCGGACACAGGCGCCGACCTGGCAATCTGGCCCGGACACAGGCGCCGACCTGACAACATGACCCGGACACAGGCGCCGACCTGATGACCTGACCCGGACACAGGCGTCGACCTGGCAACCTGGCCGGACACCGACCCGCCGACTGACATAGGCGCCGACTTGGCAACCTGGCCCGGACACCGACCCGCCGACTGACACAGGCGCCGACCTGGCAACCTAGCCCGGACACCGACCCGCCGACTGACAGGCGCCGACTTGGCAACCTGGCCCGGACACCGACCCGCCGACAGACACAGGCGCCGGCCTGGCAACCTGGCCCGGACACCGACCCGTCGATTGACAGGCGCCGACCTGTCAACCTGGCCCAGGCGCCGACCTGGCCGCCTGGCACAAGCGCCAGCCTGACAACCTCGAGGAGTTCATCACCGTACCCCGGTTCTGACGGGATATGACGTCTTACCATTTGAAGGCTTTTCACCCACCTAACCCGCGAGGGCACCACTATATAAGGACTCCGACCCCCAAAGCCAGAGGGGAAGAAAAAGGGTATGGTAACCCTCGCTCTCTAGCTCTCTCATTTCTCTCCAAGCCCTCTGTAATCAGAATGCTAACTTAGGCATCGGAGAGTCCCCACCGGGAAAATACCCCCGTTTCCTCTGATACCGTTCCCGCAGGTCCCTCAGCTCCCGCCGTCTACAAAGGAGAGAAAATCACCTCACGCGGGGGGTAGTCGGGTAGCGCTGCACCAGGGAGCTCCGCCATCCTCTGAGTTGCAGACCGCCTAGGAGCAAGTCAAGTGACGAGTTCGCCACCAGGGAGCACTACCAGGCAGTTTGCCGTCAGGCAGTTCGCCACCAGGGAGCACTGCCGGGCAGTTCGCCACCAGGAAGTTCACCCCCAGGCAGTTCACCACCAGGCAGTTCGCCACCAGGGAGCACTGCCGGGCAGTTCGCCACCAGGCAGTTCGCCATCAGGCAGTTCGTCACTAGGCAGTTCGCCATCAGGCAGCGCCACCAGGCAGTTCGCCATCAGGTAGTTCGCCACCAAGGAGCACTACCAGACAGTTCGCCACCGGGCAGTTCGCCCCTAGGCAGTTCGCCACCAGGGAGCATCACCAGGCAGTTCTCCCCCAGGAAGTTCGCCACCAAGTAGCTTATCACCAAGGCACGTCACCACCAGGTCAAACACGAGGTACTTAGCCAAAAAAATTTTACACATCCCAAAAAATGGTACGTGACCAAAAACGGTTACATCAGTACCAAACTCCTGTTGAACGCCAATGCTGACCTTTTGAATTCTTTCGATCAATGCTTAGTCTCCTTCATTCCTCCTAAAGGCAATCGTGCGGCTCATATAGTTTCAAATTTTGGCTTTCTTTCTTCAAGGACCATCACTTGGTCCCATCCTGAGTTTCTCTGGCCTGTGCTTGATGAAGATATGATGCAATGAATTTGCCTTGTTTGTTTTTCAAAAAGATAAGAAAAAACAACTCTTTTTTATATAATGTGATGAGTGTATAATACCAAGTGATGTAACTGTTTCTGGTCACATATCAATTTTTTCAGATGTACCAATTTTTTGGCTAAGTACCTCGTCACTTGATCTGCTCCTAGGTGGTCTGTGACTCAGAGGATGGTGGAGCTCCCTGGTGGCAAACTACCTGGTGATGAGCTACTTGGTGGAGAACTCCCTGGTGGTGAGTTACTTGGTGACGAGCTCCCTGGTGGAGAGCTACCTGGTGACGAGCTCCCTGGTGGAGAGCTACTTGGTGACGAGCTCCCTGATGGTGAACTACCTTGGTGGACTCGTCTTTTGACCTGCTCCTAGGCGGCCTGTAACTTAGGGGATGGTGGAGCTCCCCGGTGTAGCGCAACCCGACTGCCCTCTGCATGAGGTGATCTCCTCTCCTTTGTAGGCGGCGGGAGCTGAGGGACCTGCGAGAACTGAATCAAAGGACCCGGGGGTATTTTCCCGACGGGGACTCTCCGATGCCTAAGTTAGCATTCTGATTGTAGGGAGCTTGGAGAGAAATGAGAGAGCTGGAGAGCAAGGATTACCTCAATTTTTTCATTATCTCCCCCATTTTTTCATTCTCTCCCCCTTGTCTTTGGGGGTCAGAGTCCTTATATAGTGGTGTCCTGTCAAATCAGGCGTAACAGCCTCTGTCAAGTCAAGCGTAACCGCCTCTGTCTCTCTGCCGCAATCGTTACTCTCAGAGCTGAGGTGGCGGGTGCAGGCGACTGCTACGGAGTACGGCTCTGCCAGTCAAGGGACATCTCTCAGGATTGGCAGGCATGGCGCCGCCTAGCGAGAGACGTGGGCGCAGGTCTCCGGATCTGTCAGGTACAGTTGTCAGGCAAGAGATCTTCCTGCGATACGCCGAGTTGCCCCTAAGTGCCGAGCTGCCTGTAAGTGCCGAGCTGCCCCTAAGTGGCGAGCTCTTCATAAGACGCCAGGCTGCCTGTGGAGTGGCCAGCTGCCTGTGGCGAGTTGCCTATGCCGAGCTACCTGTAAGGTGCCGAGCTGCCTATGCCGAGCTACCCAAGCTGTACCGAGCTGCCCGAGCTGCCCAGTCGTCAATAGGCTGCACTTGGTTTGCATGAGGTGTCAGGTGTCACAATTTCACTGGAGGGCCAAATCCACCCTCATCACCAAGGTGTCTCTTAATTTTTCTATAATGGTCCGTTTGGTTGCCGAGAAATAGTGCGATGAGAAGGGATGAGATGAGAAAGGAAATTTTATTTTCTCATTTTGACATTCTATGTTTGGTTGCTGAGACCAATTATTCTACAAAATGCTTGATTTCATTCCTCTTCAACCACTAACAAGAGTGGAACATGAACACCTATTGTTGTCTCCTATATTCCCCTTCAACCATTATCGATGATGATGACATAAGTTTAGCAAGGTTTAGATCCGCAATAATGAATCGTTCTACTTAATAGCAGATGTTCAATGATAACAAATCTGCAATAGAGGTTTTAGCCTATCTGCAACGATGGTGATGACCAAGAAACCAGGGATGCCTAAGAAATCTAACCAATATATCATGAAAAAAATTACGAACTTGTTAGATTTGCAACGATGAGAACAGAGGTTTAAACAGATCTACCAATATTTGGTTGTCGAAAGGCTAAGAAATCATGAATAGGAAGAAAAGCAACGAAGTTTTAGAGAAAAAAATACAAAAAATAGTTTACTAGAGAGAAACAAAGCATGGATAGGTCTTAACCTTCATTGGAGATGACGAATAGTGATTGGACTCTTTGGCGCTTAGGGTTCTGAAGCTTAGCTAGGAAGAAAAACAATGAGGTTTTTGAGGAAAAAAATACAAAAAGAAAAGGTTCAATGAAAGAAAATGGAGGAGATTCCATGTCTTAACTTCACAACAGATTAAACACCCTGTTGATAGGGTCTGAAGCTCGACTTGGAAGATAACCGATAATGAGTTTTCACAGAAAAAAAAAATACAAAATGGCCAAAAAATGTGAAATGGAGATGGAGACGGAGATGGTGAACGGAGGTCTTAGATTCGTTAGAGGCGAAGAAAACAGTGGTTGGAGATTTGATCGTAGGGACATGTGAATGGAGATGTCGCCTTCGACATTTTTTTCTCACCGGCTTCTCATTGTTTTTGTTTCTCATCGGGGTCGCACCTATCTGGTGAGACCCCACGTCTCTACTTTTGGGATGTAAGTTCTCATCCCATCCTATTGATTCGACCAAAACAAACGAGAAAAAATAGGAATCTTATAGTTTTTAATATTTCTATCCATTTTAACTTTTATTATTTAATTATGACATTATGGACTAATCGAGACTATTAAATTCTGAACAATTTCTTGAATGGAAACATTTTCCTTTTCAAGACAATTTTATTTTTTGTATTCTATTTCCATCATGAATAAAAATAATTCTTACTTATCACACTTATTTTCTTTAATATGATAATTTTTCTACTAATTTTTTATATTTTTATATTTTGTTATTCAATTATAATATCATTGGTTGACCCATTCAACTTAGACATTTGACCAATTTGGTTTTAAATTTTGTATTTTATTACATCGTTAATAAAAGTAATTCTTATTTACCACACTAATCTTTTCAGTATGAATTAATATATAATGTTGGAGAAGTGTCTAAATTTTTCCAATTTATGAATTTTTTATATTTTTTATTTTGAGATAAAATATTATTTTACAATGACATCATGGGTTGATCCATATATTTGAATGGTTAAACCAATGTTTTTGAATTGTCATTGACCTGAATGGCCGGACCGTTCGGCTCGAGAACCATCCAAGCAACCAGTTGTGTTTTACCCCCAAACTTGGCCCCTAGCAAAAAACCGTTGAATTGGACAATGACCCGTTGACCCTAGTGGTCAAACCATTGACCCGTTCAATTATTTTTGACCTTTTATTTTATTTTTTTTCAATTTTTTGTTAGAATGGGTCATTCGTTCAAACCAGATGGTTGAACCGTCAACCTGTTCAACGGTTTTTGGCCTTTTATTTTTTTTTAATTTTCATTATAATGGGTCATCTATTCAAATTAGACGGTTGAACCATTGACCTAAAAATAGTGGCCATAATGGTTCCGATTTTGGGTCAATTTTTAAAACATTTAGTTAAACCATTGACCCACCACACAAGAAGGAAAAATGGTCTCATTTAACCTACTTTTCCCTTCCTTTCCCTACTTTTTCCTTCAAACCAAAAACAACTTTATGGATCAGTTTTACATATTGCATTCCATTTCCATCATTAATAAAAAAATACTCTTTATTTATCAAACCTATTTTTGTTTAATATGACAAATACATAATATAAAAGATGTGCCTAAATTTTTCTATTTTTTATTTATGTATCTTTATCTATTTTAAAATTTTTAGTATTTAATTATGGTATTGTGGGTTCACTTGTTTGACTTAAAACGATTTAATTACCAATCTGGCACCCAGAAAAACCAGTTTAGTTTTAGTTTATTTTTAAATATAGGTTTTCTATAATTAGTATCATTGTTCATCGGGTTAATTATAGGAATTTATTGATGATGGACAAAAATACCTTAAATATAAGATTCAATCAGAGTGGGAGAGAATGAGAGTTAATGCCTTAAATATGGGACTAAGTGAGGGAATAAATCTATACTACTTTAAAAAGTACGAATGGCCTCAAAAATATTTCTAGAATTTTCTAAGGACAAAATTTACCGCTCTATATTTAAATTTATTGATAAAAAAATGAGGGCAAATATGATAATCGGTTCTTGATATTAAATGAGTTGAAAAGAGGTAATTTAAAGATATTCAATGCATTCAATTCTCTCTCATTAAATCCAACATTTAAGTTATTAACTTGCACTTATGTTCATTGAATCATATATTTAAGTCATTTTTATTTCTTTTCATCATTAAGTTCTATTAATTAAATCCATACTTAATAAATTAATAATTCCAATAACATAAAAGCTTATACTTTTAAAATATACCTAAAAAATAGTGTTTTCATTTAAGTGGTGGCAAGAAATTAAATCATTTTGGGTCAAATGGGTTAATCCATGTTGCCATGATTAAATAATAAAATTAAAAAAAAAATTGGGAACATTTTTAACATACATATTAAACAATAATAAGTATGATAAATATGAAATGTTTTAATTAATGAAGAAAATGGATTGTAAAATTTAAAACCAATTGGAAATAAAAATATTTTCCTATTCTCTCTCATTAAATCCTATATTTACGATATATTTGTCTCATCATTAAATTCTTATAATTAAATCCATAATATTAAATTTAATAGTATAAAAATAAATATTTTGAAAAGTAATTTAAAAAACAAAATCATTTTCTTCCCTCCTGGTGGGGGACAAGCAATTCAACCATTTGGGGTCAAATGGATTAATAAATAATGTCATAATTAAATAATAAAAATTTAAAATAAATAACTATGAAATGTAAGAAGTATTTTTATTAATGATGAAAATAGAATGCCAAATTCAAAATCTACCTAGAAATTAAATGATGTCATAGTCAAATAATATTTTTTTAATAATAGAAAAGATAAAGAATCACAAAAATCAAATAAAAAAAAAAGATAGAGAAAATTTTGGGCGCATATCTAATGTTATATATTTATAAAAACTAAAATATTGGGTGTATCTCTAATATTATACATTCATTATATTGAACAAAAATAAGTTTTATACATAAGAAATAATTTTATCAATGATGGAAATGTAATACAAAATTTAATGTCAACCTAGAAATCAAACAATTTTTATTTTTAGATGGTGGGATATTGGTTTGAGTTAAATGATACCATAGACAAACAAAAATTAAGTGTGATAAGTAAAAAATATTTTATATAATGTAAAATGAAATATATAATTTAAAGGGAAATTGGTCCAGAAACCAACAAAACTCTCGCAACCGGCTCTACAGTTCAAATTATAAAAAACCCACCATGTCATCGGAGGCTTATGTGGCTTTTGCCAACATGAGACTCTTATTCCATGTTGCACACAGCAAAAAATACATATACCGAAAATAGGTTTTCAGTTTCTCTCCCAATCCCTCTCTCTCTCGATCTCCCTCCCTTCTCTCTCACTCCTACAGTCATCTCTCGATCTCTCACTCCCTCTATCTCTCCCACTCTCTCAGCTTTAGTCTGTAGCCAAATCAAAAACTCTCTCTCTCTCTCTCTATTGTTCTCCCTCAATCTTTCTCATTCTTCACCTTCACTCACCCTCTTCGTCAATATCTCCTTTTCCCTCAATTTCTATCATTCTCCAGCTGGTGTAAATTTCATAGCCAAGAGTTTCTTGTGATTTTTTATCAAATTGGTGTAATAATTTTTGAACCATACCAAGTTGGTCTCATGTTCTTTTATACAATTTGATTAATACCATAAAAGTGTGTAAGAAAATTAAAAAAAAATGAGGGAGTGAGAGAGAAACTGAGGGAGAATGAGAGATCGACCGAGAAAGAGAATGAGAGAGATTGAGGAAAAACGATAGGTAGAGAGAAAATAAGAGAAATTGATACAGAGAACGTAAACATAGAAACCAAAAGTCATTTTTATTTATTTTTAAATCACAGTCATTAAGCAGATAAAGATGACTATGAGTGAGAGAGTGTGAGGGAGATTGAGAGAGAGAGAGAGAAACTAAAAACCTTTTTTTTTTATTTTTCCAATCACGCAATATTAAAGGGCAATTTTAGTATAAGCATTTTGTTGTATCCATTATGGATTAAGAGTTCCATGTTGGCAATAGCCACATAACCCTCCAATAACATGGGAAGTGTTTTTATAATTTGAAATGTAGAGCCAGTTGTAAGAGTTTTGTTGGTTTATGGCCAACTTAACCTAATTTTAAATGTATAGCCAGCTCCACCTATACTTTTCCCTAATTTAAAACTAATCCAAAAGCAATGCTATATTCTTATCTATATTGTCGGTCAATGATCCAACTTTTCAAAGAAATCCATGACGTCATAATTGAATAATAAATATTTAAGTTTATTTTTAATTATATTGTTACTTTTGTTAATTTTCAATTTCTATCTTAACTATGATATATCTAAAATTCAAGTAATTAATATAAAGAAAAATTTCTCACGTGCAATGCATGTGCTTAATTACTAGTGCATTAAAAAACAACATTCAAATTACAACTTCTACCCTACAATAGTGAGGGACCAAATCCAAAAAGAGGAGTATTTTAGTCAAGAAAAATTTTAGAAATGATGGATTGCTATTCACAATTTTTATAGTAGTATTTACCAAGAAAAATATTCATTGGCATCAATGATAGCTAAGGAAAGTCAATTTTATGCAATTAAAACCTTCTCTAAACATTTATCCATGCAATAAATTGTCTCTACCAATTCTCTTTCTTAAATCATAAATGCCTGACTCTAGGATATTAACCGTCCTAATTAACCCAACAAACCTGAACTAAATTATTCAACCCTATTACTTAGAACTTGGGCATGCATTCTAAATGCCCATTATAATGTAGTTAAGATTGGTTTTTCCTGTTCTAACATGATTTAAGTAGGGATGCAAATTGATTGGATTTCTTTTAGTTTAAATTGAAATTCAATTTTTTAAGTGAGATTCAAATATCCATTTAGCCATAATTGAATTGATCCAATCCATTTGTAGCCCTATGAATGACAAGGGAGATATTTCCACATCTTTTTTGCTACCCACAAAACACTACAACTGTGTACTGGAAACATCTCCCCATGAATGACAAGGAAGATATTCTCCATGCACAGCAGATCAGACCCCACCCTAAATTAGGAACTTTTTTTTTTGGTAAGAACATAATTTCATTAAAACAGAGAAAACAGAAACAACAAGATAAAAAAACTAAGAATAGAGCTCTTGCCTGATGGGATCAGACAACAAGATGAATACAACATTACAAGAAGAAAAATAACTATCAAAACCAAGCTTGGTTGCCTCATGAGGTTCAGAATTTGAGAACCTTGAGCACCAACTAAACTTGAATTTTCTCCTGGAAGCAAAAAAATTGATGTCTTGGCATAAGAACAAAATATCAGGGGACTCCTCATCAATATTTGCATTGAGAGCATTGATAAGATTAATATTGTCCGATTCAAAAGAAACATTGGAGAGGTTGTTCTGAACTGCAAAAAGAAAAGCCTTCCTTACTGCTTTCGCTTCAACTACTAAATGAGAAAAGGCCTTCTGAGGACCATATCCAGCCCCCAACACACACCCCTGTGATCCCTTAGAATAAAGCCATAGGACACCTTCTAAGAATTGATGAAGTCGGCATCACAGTTTACCTTCAAACAGGCTTCTTCAGGGGGAGCCCACAAAAAGTTGTTAACCACTCGAGGTTCATTGGAACAGGCTTCCAATTTCCTCTGCCAGTGAAGAGATCTCTCCTGAATTGACCTATTCAATTTGTGCAAAACAACAAGAGGATTCACATTATCTTTTTCTAAACAGTATAAATTCTTATCTTTCCACAATTCCCACAAACAACACATAATATTAGGGAGTAAATCAAAATGATAATTCTTCAACTCATGAAAGATTAATGTTAACCAATCCTTGAAAGAGGTGAAGTTTCTAGCTGCCTTAGGGTTTATTCCTAGTCCCGATGCTAACCAAATGCACCTAGCTTTGTCACATAACAGAAGGGCATGAAGGATGGATTCAACATCTTTGTCGCACCTGTCGCAGGAATCAGAATCACATAATCCTCTTTTCCTAAGGTTTTCTTTGATAGCTATGCCATTCACACAACATCTCCAAAGAAAATGTTTGATTTTTGGCTCAATTTGAAGACCCCAAAGCTCTTTCCATAAGGCCTTATCATTAGGGGAGCTATTCCGGAGGTGGGGATCTATATCATATAGCTTTTTTGCAATGAAATAGGCAGATTTTACAGAAAACTTGCCATTCTTACTACCTATCCATACTATTTTATCAAGCCAAGGGTTGAAAGGGATATCTATCTCCACAACTTTTTGAGCTATGGATCTATTAAACAAGGTCAACAATTTAGTTTCATCCCAAATTCTAATATTTGGGTTCATTAAATCAGCCACCTTGAGATCTAAGGACTTTCTTGGTCTGGGGCCAATAGGCTTATGCTCTTCCAATCCTGGAATCCAGGGATCATCCCAAATATTAACATCTGTTCATGTACCAATTTGCCAACATATTCCTTTTTCTAGCACTTTCCTCCCTTCCAAAATGCTTCTCCAACCCCAAGAAGGTTTTAAGAGTCAGGCCCACATACTAGAAGAGTCATGACAAAGTCTCCATGCCAACTTTGCTAAGAGGGCTAAGTTAAAAGCATGGTAATCCCTAAAACCCAAACCCCCATCATGTTTGTTCCTACTTAATTGGGCCCACCTAACCCATCTAATATTTTTCCTATCCTCTTTATCCCCCCACCAAAAGGCCTTTTGCCTTCTTTTCCATCATATTGCAAATTTCTTTTGGGATCAAAAAGCAGGACATGCAATAAGTCAGAATAGCAATTATGACAGATTTTATGAGGACTTTCTTCTTAGCTTGAGACAGGAGTCAACTCTTCTAGCTATTTGCTCTGCTAGCAACCCTTTCTGCTAAATAATCAAAGACTTGAAGCATTCTAGATATCATTTTTTTTAATTTGGGATGTAAGTTCTTACTAAAGAAAACTTCCGACTTTTGATAGCTTACCTTTTGACCCAAAGGTTTTTCGTAGAGAAAGATTGCCTCCAGTAAAGAACTTGCCTCTCTAAGATCAACTTTGGTGAATAGATAGCTATTATATGCAAAAAAGATGTGAGATATAGTTGGAGCCCTTCTGCTAATTTTAATTCCTGACAGCTCTTTTCTATCCATCTTCTTTCTTAGAATTGTTGAGAGAACATCAGAGCATAGGAGAAATAAGTATGGAGATAAAGGATCACCTTGCCTCAAACCTCTCTAGGGAAATATTCTTCTTGAGTGTGAGCCATTTACCAGAATTTGGTATAACATAATGGAAACACAAGTCATAACCCAAGAGATCCATTTACTGTCAAACCCTAGCTTCTCCATGTTGATTTTAAGAAAACCCACTCCACCCTATCATAAGCTTTGCTCATGTCTAATTTGATTGCCATATAGCCATTCTTGGCTTTGGTGTTAGACATATAGTGAAGGATTTCGTGGGCGATTAAAACATTATCTAAGATTGCTTTATCATGAAGGAAGGCACTCTGATTTTCTGAAATTAGGCCTTCTAGAATTTGCTTCAGTTTGTTTGCCAAAACTTTTGCTATAATTTTGTACACTGTATTGCATAGACTGATAGGCCTAAATTAAGATGCTTCCTCCAGGTTCTTTGTTTTAGGGATTAGAGCAATGAAAGTTGCATTTAAAGAATAGTCCAATCTTCCTTCATTGAAAAAACTAGTAACCTCTCTCACCACATCATCTTTAATGGTATCCTAGAATTTTTGAAAGAAAATATTAGGGAAACCATTCGGACACGGGGATTTCCTGGGAGCCATTCGGAAAAGGGCTATTTTTATTTCCTCTTCGGTTACATCCTTTTATAGTTCTTGATTCATTTCATCGTCAATTAAACAATTTGTGCCATCAAGAACTATAGAGATTTCAGGTGGATAGGAGGTGTAGAAGATGTTACTGAAATGATTTACTATAATATAGTTAATATGCTCCTGGCCTTCCTTCTACTCCCCATTCTCATATTTTAGTTTTAAAATTCTATTTTTTACCCTTCTCCTAATGGTGGAATTGTGTAAAAATTGTGTGTTCCTATCCCCATAATTTAGCCAGGCTATCCTAGCCTTTTAAGCCCACAGAATTTCCTCCCTCTTTAACCATTTATCCAATTCAGCTTCAATCTCATATACTCTTCCTTGACTGTAGGTAGCCCCTTCCTTATTTAATTCAACATTAAGATCTTGCTTTAAATTTTCAATCTAGTTTTGAATTTTGTCGAATTCCTCCTTATTCCATTTCTTTAATGATATTTTTAATCTTAAACATTTTTGAGAGATGGAACTAGGCTTTAACTGGTTTGTCTCTTTCGAAATGGAATTTACTAGGTCTTCACACTCGTCATGAGTTGGCCACATTTCCTCAAACCTGAAAGGTCTCCTAATGTTAAAATTTATGGGGTTTATATCCAAGCAGATAGGCAAATGGTCCGAGCCCTGAGTAGAAATGACTAGAACATGAGCTTCAGGGAATAAAACTCTCCAATTCTGGTTACCTAGACCTCTATCCAATTTGGCTTTTATATGATTCCCTAGATCTCTCCTATTATTTCATGTGTACTTTGCACCATTACTAGGGATTTCCTCCAGGCCCCATCCTCTAAGAAGACTCCTATTTTTCCTTACTTGAGACATCCTCACCTCTTTTCCCCCAATTTATCATCCTTATGAAAAATCATATTAAAATCACCAATACTGCACGGAGAAATTCGCAACTTGATTCAACTTACAAAAAAAATTCTTTTATTTTTCTCCAGTTCCCCATAAACAAAAGAACACCACCACGGATTGTCATTATTTTCAACTATGATTCTTGTGTGAATAATGTTTTTGTTGGACACTACCACATTGAAGTTAATATCTTTACTCTAGAAAAGAGCTAAACCTCTAGAATAGCCTATAGAGTCTACTCCCCAACAGTTCCAATTCCATAGACAACGGAGTTTTCTCCTATTTCTTAAGAGACTACCCTTTGTTTCATTAAAGAAAACCACTTTAGCTTTTGTCTTCCTAATGGCCTCTTTCGCTACTCAAACTGTCAAGGGAGAGCCTAATCCTTGGCAATTCCAGTAGAGCACTCTCATTTCCACCCTGGTAATTGTGTAGGGACAACTCCCACAAGACCTTTAGTTTGATTCTAGAAATGTTCATTGTTATTAAGAAACCCATCTTCAAGACTTATTTTATGGGTAATATAGTTTTTTCCTTTAAGCAGTTCAGACCTAAGATTTTTAAACCAATTACAGAATTTATTGTTGAATTTTTTTCCCTTCTTGAAAATATGTCTTCTCACATCACAATACCCAAAGCTCTTTTGTTTTTTGACCTTAATCCCTTTCCTACCCCCTTATTCAATGGCAAAACTACATAAATGAATAACCAGAAATCCTTTCCAAATTTATTTTGTTTTTTCCTCTTTTTTTTTGTTCCACCCACCCCATTTTGTTTTATTGTTAAAACATTTTAGCTTACAAAGCAGATATTCCAAAGGTTTTGTTCTAGTCAGGTTTATGCCTTTACAATGACAAATATTTGTAGGAAATTTTGGTTATTCTTCTTCTCGTATGTCATCAGCTCCTCTATAATAAAAATTAATTAAAACAGGGCAGTCAAGAGTTAATATTGCTTTGTTTTTTCTTTTAGAATAACACAGTTCAAGCATGTCACAAAAAAGGTTTAGGCTTACTTGATCTTAACTTGGCGAACACTGCTGGAAGTTCTGCGCAGACGATTGACTGAGATCACAGTTGAAGAACTTAATAACTTTCTTCTCTATCCCATCGCTTTCCTCTTCAACTGCAAGCTTCATCTCTTTTTACTTCTGAACTTCTATCATTTCCTGCACATCTTCAGTGTATTCTCTGGTTCTTGTCGCCAGTGTAGCAGCAACAATCTCTAAATTTCGCATTAAAGGGATGTTTGGGTTTGGATTCGGGTTAGAAATATTTTCTAGGATCAGGATCTCTTAACCCGGATCCGAACCCTGTTTTGGTTATCCCCTCTTCCCAGCAATAATTTTCTTTCTCGATTTTTGCTGAAGCTTCAGATTCTGCTTCAGAAAAAATCTTTCTCTTTGGAGGTCTATCCTATTATCAGAGATTTTGACTTCTCAAGAATGCTTTCCGAATCTAGTAAGACTTGCCTTGTGAGCTTGGCTTTTCCTTTTTCATTTTCCACCAGTAGTATCTCAACAATTGAACTACTTATGCCATTACCCGAAAAGGAAAATGCATGTCTGTTGCTGCCTCCCACCTCCCTTCTAGTCCATCTGCTTCTTGTAGGCATCTTGAAACTTCGCCGTAAGAAATTTTCTGGCGATAAGATTACATTGAAACTTTGGTTGAAGGCTTCCAGTTTTGCCTTGAAAGCACCTTCACATTCTTCTTCCCCAAAAAGCCGGCGTCTAACTGGAATTCTGGAAAGAACCAATTCTATCCCCTTCTGCAACTCTTGGTTATCTTGCTTGCTTCGAAAGGAAATTTCTTGAACCTGGGGATCATCTCTAACCTTGCCTTCATTGATCGAATCTTGTGGCTCCATCTGCTGACTTCTTCTTTGGGTCTTCTCGATCCCTTCCTTCACCTGACCACCTGCATTCAGAAATCGGTCTTTTTGATCTCCAACATCAGCTTTAAGCCAAGGCCCATATCTTTCAGGAATTTTTGTTTGGTCTAACTTATATGCGCCCAATCTATCCATCAGCTCCTCTAGTACCTTCTAGTTTGGATTTTCTACCCTGCAATTTTTTTCAACATGACCTAGGAGGCCACATCTGAAACAGGACATAGGGAGGTGCTCTTACTGGAAGGGGAACCATTCTTCCCTATCATCTACAAACAGTCCTTTGGAGCCTGTTGCCAAGGGTTTCCTTGTATCTACTCTTACCCTAACTCTTAGCCCCTTATCCCATTCATCTTTGCTTCTCCACAGCTTTCCCTCTTCTGGATTCACATCCAGAACCTCACCTGCTTCTTTGGCCAGGAGCTCTGTTGTTTCCTTTGTTCGATATACCATTGGAACATTTAGAATCCTCATCCATAGGCTGATGGTGTTGAAGCATACTTCCGAAACCAGCATCTCATCAGATTGATTTTGAAGAAGCAGAGGATACTCTTTGATTGTCCACAGTTCCTCTCTCAATTTTTTTTTAAATCATTTTCCCTAGAAAATAAAATCCACAGAATATCGTCACTTGCCCTCTCCATTTTCATTTCACCCTTGATCCATCACCGCATACTCCTGATTTGGTCAAGAACTCCTGCAACATTCATGGATTTATCAGCTAGCACCTTTGCATACAGTCCATCCTTTTTCAGCGACTTCTTGACTAAGACCTTTCGCGTTTCCTCCTAAATCCCTATCTCCCTTCTCTCTCCAACCACACTCATGATTGCCGCTGCAAGTCACTCCCACCGCAGATATTGTTCTCGAATCCCCTCCGCTCACACCAGCCCCGAGCTCATGTTCCATCTCAGGGTCAGTCGTTCCCTCTCAGAACTAGTCGCTACCTCGCACAGTGAGAACTAGCTCCATTAATATTATCACTTTATAAAGATATTTGAATTTGAGTAAAAGCAAGAGAATTAATTGTGGCTTGTTGCTTACCAACCCTATAGGCTCTAGGTCAAGAGCAGGCCTATATGTTTTATTTAGCAGTTTTACTTTTATCAAGTCTACCCTAACCCAGATCAAACTCGATCCATTGACAGACCCATTTTCAAGGGATGTCTACTACTACCCTTTTCATGGGATATTATGGGTTCAACACCATTGAAGTTTGAATTGTAGGTTGTTTCAATGATCTCTCACAATAAAACTTCCTGCTACAATTTCCTTAAGGCTATATTTGGTTTGAAGGAAAAAGTAGGGAAAGGAAAGGAAAGGCAAGAAAACCTTTACAAAACTAGATTGTATAAGTTTTGATATCTTTCCCCTCCTTTCCCTATATTTTCTTTCAAACCAAACATAGCCTAAGGGTGCAAATGAGGCTGGATTAGGTCGAATTGAGGTCAACCCTAACCCAACCCAATGACTTCAGGTTGAGTTGGGATCATGTTGGCCCCACGCCCCATTTTTCCATTAGGAACATTTTGCCATAAAGGACAAGGGAGATGTTCATGAATGCATATATAGTTAAATTAACACATGCATACATCTTGGGTTGAGCCGGAGTTGCCTGAGGCTTCGACCTAGTCCAACCCAACATTTTCAGTTTGAGTAGTTCAGACTAACTCGGCCCAAATTACACCCTTAGGTACCATCATACTCATAGTACCATAACTTTAAGCACGAGATGGTTGGCCAATGTGATTATTTATTTCCCAAGGAAGTTTTCTCAAGAAAACATGCCCACCCATATAATCGATATCTTCTCACTATTCTCACAAAAATGAATAAAAAGTCGTTCTTTCTCTATTTTCATTTTTCTAAGAGAGGATCCCTGTAAAGCACAAAATAAGTTGATATTTGAGCACTCACCTATTGATCCATCACATATTCTAAACTCAGCTTTTATCAATCTTTAGGAGTTTAAAGCATCAAAGTTGTCAGCTTCTGGATGTGAAGTCAGAACAATCTCCCCATGCCAATGTCACACATGCAGCAGGAATTGGTATCATGTGCCAGGACAGAGCCAAGTTTGTTTGTTTGTTTATATATATATTTATTTATTAAAGGGGGAGCAAAAACCACAAAACGTAATAAGGAGGGTGGAGGAGATTCCAACACTTTTCCCCTGATCTGCTAATGGGGTTGATGGTAAAAGTAAATTTACTAAATTGCCTGTTCGAGATATCATGGACTAATAGCAATCATTTTTAAGGTGTTCTCAAGATGAACATTACTTAAAGAAAGTTGACAGAAATATGGTCAGCATTAAGATTTCAGGAAGAAAAAAAACCAAAATGATCTCATGCATAAAATAACATAACAGTAGTTTGGGATTTTGGAAATATTTAATATAACATTTCATGAAGTTACAATGGGGTAAAGTACTGGAATCCAAAAGGTCAAGGGGTTTGTCGCAAAACAAAGTTCAGGAGAGTAAGCATAATTAGTCCCTAAATACAGGGTGGCTGTCTGTAAATTACCTTTAATATTGTTTTTGAAAACCACCAATTAATACAAGGTGGGGGCGCAAATGACTGGTATGGAATGTAGGGCTTAATATGTGACATTGTGACTTATGGACGGTCTGTATCAGCCATGAAATCCCTGCAATGTGGTAGAACCTAGAAATAGGGTGGATATATACCTTGGGGAGTGGCTCCATTTTAAATTTTTTGGGTACAAGGTACGGAGTTCCAATTAGAAAACCTTAAACTAAATTATGGTTGCCAAAAAGGATACTAAGGGGAATATATAAGGTAATTAATTATGATTAATCTTCATTGGACACGTGATGAATTCTGCTCAATTGCCAAATGTTTATCTGATAACAAATTTGACAAGTTGACTCAATGAAGTAAGAAAAGGAAAGGACAATAGGGGAGGGAATATATTGGTCTATAGGAATTAGTAATTGTGCACGTGGCAATATTTTATGATAATAGTGATAGTAAATTTTTTTCTATATTTTTATATTTATAGAAATTATTTTTATTTTCTCATATTGATTTTTTATTAATATGATAAATTATAAAGGGCTTTTTACATAAAAAATGATGAAGTTTAGTCATTTAGCAGATACGTTTTCAAAAAAAAAAAAAAACAAAGAGTGAGGGGAGAAGTTTTTCTTTTATTTGGACTAAAATACCCCCAACTAAAATATTAGCCCACAAACCCATGGGCATTTGGAGATGGAGCCAGAATTGTTGGACGAGTTTCCCATCAGTAGCAATGGGGGTGAGGAATCATCGGATATGAATGCATCAAAATCAGTTGGGAAAGTCGAGGAGAATGATAGAAGTGAAGAAGCAAACGACAAGAGTTTCAACTTAGGGGTTGGTTCCGAGTTCAAGTTTGGTCTCGACTTCAAGTCGAACAGAAGAAAATCAAGAAAGTGTAAGCAATAGAGAGGAATTAGTTCCTGTGAATCCATTGCGAAAGAAGCTGCCAAAGCCCGTAAACCACCGATGCAAGCTAAAGGCTCCCAGGGGAAGCGCAAAGTGAAGGTATAGTCATGGGCCTGTGCTAATAATTAAGGCGGTAGGCTGTTGTTGCTTCACATGAACCAGCGATTAGGTGTAACCATTACTATCAAGGACTTAAAGTTCTTGCGTACAGATTTACAGTTTCAGTTCAATGTTCAGATTCATTTAGGAACACAATCTCTCTCTCTCTCTCCATATTAAAAGTGCAACCATAACCTCCATTGGAATTCGTTTTTCCAATCAAAACAAGTTAGCTCTCTCTCTCACACACACATACACACACCAGTACCGGAATTAAGTTTGGGATTCAATTTCCTATAAAATGGAATTTTCTATTGACCTAAACAAACGAACGGTGACTTTTCATCCCCCTCTGTTCTCAATTGGGTATAAATAATAACAAGAGATCAGTTTGGGAGGAGGAAGAAGATGAATAGTAAGTTCTGCCTCCCTTCTCAATTCGATGAAATGGGCAATTTGGTAAAAAAATCCTGCTTACCATTTTCGTAATATATTTCAAAGTGTTGAAATTTGCAAATTCATGAAACTTTATTAAATTTTTTGTAAAAAGCTCTATTATAAATGTTCTCAAATGCTTTTATAATTTTTTTTTGTATTTTTATACTTTTGTGCATTTTCGTTTTTCTTAATTTTTATTATTATTTAATTATTACATCAAGGATTGACACATTTGACCCAAATGATTGAATTGTTGACTCACCACCAAATAGGAAAACAATTCCATTTTTGAGTTGCTTTAAACTTGTATTTTATTTCTGTCATCAATTCAAACAATTATTCTTCGTGACACTTATTTTTTAATTAATGTGGTTAGTTAATATAAAATATTAGTGCCCAAATGTTTTCTACGTACATACATACATATTGTGTTTTTATCTTTTAATTTATTATTTAATTATGACTTCATGGATTAAACATTTAACTTGAAAGGTTGAATTATTATTGATCAACCACGCCAAACAGGAAAACAATTTCACTTTTTGATTAGTTTTAAATTTTGTATTTTATTTCTATTATCAATAAAAAGTTCAAAACAATTCTATTGTGTTAATTTGATTTTTAATATGATTAGTATAAAATATTTGAGATGTGTCCTAATGTTTTTGTAGAGTATTATATATTTTTCATAATTTTTATATATTTATGTATTTTTTATTTTTTATTATTTAATTAGGAGATCAAGGGTTAATACATATAATCTAAAAGATTGAACCATTGACTTGCCACAAGGAAAATGATTTCATTTCTGGGTCAGTTTTAAATTTTATATTTTATTTTCAACATCAATAAAAACAATTATTATTTATCACATTTATTTATTTTTAGTATGATTCATATACAATACTAGATAAGTGCCTAATGATTTTTTACAAAACTTTTGTATATTACATAATTTTTTTTTGTGTTTTTTCTCTTTTTTTTCATTTTTTTACCTAACTATGATATCAAGG